>NC_081344.1:67271529-67534895 GCF_029784015.1 Lycium ferocissimum
GGTATTATTTTTTATTTAAAAAAAGGCCTAAATATGGGTTCGTTTGCTAAAAATTGGATAATGATATTGGAATTATGTGTTTTATGTTAAGATCTTATATATGTTCTAAGCAATGTTTGAATGAAGTGGTTCAATGAATTGTTCAAGTCAGAAATCAAGACAAAGTCTCGAAAACCAAAGAGAAGAGATTTTTATATAGATATTTAAAGTACAAAGTTCTTGATCCGAAGCCAACCTCAAAGCGAGGAATTCACTCCTATTTATAGTTTTATTTATAGTCTCTACACATCACGTCTCTTTTAGATAAAAGACAATAACTAGGATAAAGTTAAGTGTAGGCCATAGAGCCCGACACCTCGTACGACTCCGTCGGTGAGGCGGATTCCCACACGTGGCGGCGAATAACCGATTATCCGGACCAACGGCCACGATCGGGGACGGTGGTCACGAAGAAACCGGCTAACGGCCACGACCGATTTCGCTGCTATTCGAACCGGCAAACGACCACAATCAACTCCTATAAGGATCGGACACCGACCCGACCACGATAAGGAGTTATCTCCTGGGATACAACGAATTCAAGCAAAGCTTCTTCATCGACACTACCGTTCGTTCTCTTCCTTTTACTGATCCCGAGTTTCACCGGACAAACTTTACCCGGTTTTTACCGTATACATTTTTAAGTTTAATCTATTGCCTAACCATGATATATTAATGGAAAACTTCAAAATGGAATTATTAGTGAAGGATAATTTAGTCAAATTGGAATAACCTTTGGGCCCGTTTGGCCATGAAATTTTTCACTGTTTTCCGGAAAACGTTTTCACTTTATTTGGAAATTAACGTTTGACCATGGAAATTCTAAATACAACCTGAAGTTGTATTTGGAATTTAAAAAACACCAAAAAATTTGTTTTCTTCATTTTTTTCAGTTTCAATACATTCAAACAACCAAATACTCTTTGCAAAAACTATAACCAAACACCACTCCAAAATACCCAATAAAGTGAAAAATATTGAATTTTCATGGTCAAACGCCTACTTTGTTTGAAGTTCAGAAAAGTATCTTTGTCGTCGTGTAGCACAAGCCACGGCAAAGAACTCATCTTCAAAGGTATTTCCTTTAAATTCTAACCTATCAGCATTATTTTGTTAACAAACGGAGCTCCAAAAAACTGAATATCAGTGAATTATGGCAACATGACCACAGTCTCACTTAAATTACTTTTTTTTTCCCGTTCAACAGTGAAGAGAAAATGACAAAAATGGTCTCTTATATTCGAGGGTTAGGTTTAAAATAGTTCCTTAATATACACTTAACAGTTTTGGTCTTTTAAATTTGTCAATAGGAGCTAACACTTTTAGTCTCCATCAAAAAAGTTTCAAAGTCTGTCCTAGATTTGACGGAAATAGTAGAAAAAAATAGTTAACCGTAAACACCAAGAAATTCCAGCAAAACCTAAACTAAGCAACAAAAAAAACTGCGTTAGACATTAAAAAAGATTTTAGAAAAAACAAAAACATAAAAGTACAACTCAAAAAAACTGCATCAGCCTCTAGAAATAAATCAAAACTAGCAGAAACTAAAAAAAATATACCTCTAAATATAAGTTCCCGCTAATTTCCTTTTTTCATAGATTCTTAGATTCCGATAATATTTAATGGAGACTAAAAGCATTAACTTTTAACAAATTTAAAGGACTAAAATCGTTACGTGTGTACTTAAGGGACAATTATTATGACCCTATACTCAAACTTAAGGGACCATTTTTGTCATTTTCTCCAAGAGTGAAGGATAATTTTGTCAAATGAGAATAATACCCCCTCCGTCTCAAAATATTTATTAACACGCCATTAAAAAAATATTTATAAGGATAGCATCTTGACTATTTTACCGTCTTAACATACTTCATCATATTCTCTCTCGATAAATATTTACTTCATTAAGAATAAAACCTCTTAAATATTGGTATGTGAACTCACAAAATCAATCTATTAATGTAATTAATACAATAGTAAAATGAGAAAAAGCTAGTTAATTTTATTTTAGGCAAAGAATTGAGAGATTGGAGAAAATGGAGACAGAGGCAAAAAGCGACACCGATAACGGAAGTACAATCACAGTCAACATTAAGTTTAACGGCCGATCGATACCTGTTGAAATCTCATCCGAGTCAACCGTCAAAGACCTGAAATCACTGCTTCAACCACTCACAAATGTGCTCTCTCGTGGCCAAAAACTCATCTTCAAAGGTATTTTCGTTCAATTCTAACATACCAGTGTAATTTTTTTAAGCTCCACAGGGCTGAATTCCAGTGAATTGCTGCAACATGACCACTATTTCACTTATAATAGTCCTGATCATTTAATTTAGGAACTTGCCAGGATATTTCATTTAGGCACTTAAACTAAGGCTTGTTTCCAATTGAGCACCTGAACATATAATAAAGTGTTCATATTCGACACTTTCGGTTCAAATTTAGGAAAAAAAAAAACGTTTGTACACTTAAAATATGTCAGCTTCTTTAATTATATGCATTTGCCACAATAAGCCGCAAAACCTCAGGCCTTAATCAAATTGAGGCCGATGTGTATACTTAAAGAGATTGACATATTTTATGTGATTAACTTAAGAATTCACAGTTTTTTCAAAATTTGAACCATAAGCGGTCGTTTGATAGCTGGTTAGGAGTAAGTTATTCATTTATTAAAATTTTGCATAAGTAGGACTTTTTTTTGGTAGCTAGTTATGAGGTGAGTTATTCATGTATAAAATTAGTACGGTGTTTAGTTTGCAATTTAGAAACCCGCATAACTGATACATGTATACGTTACGAGGGAATCTATGTATTATTTTATACAGCGCAAAAGGTGGAATAGCTAATACATGAATAACTAAACCCTGCATAACTAATAGCTGCATAAAATAATACATAGATTTTCTCATAACTAATTCATGTATTACTAATACCTGCATAACTCTAGCCAACTACTAAATGACCCCTAAGTGTCTAATAGAAATACTTTATTATGTGTTCAGGTGCTCAATTTGAACAAACCTTAGTTCCAGTGTCTAAATAGAATTTACTGACAAGTTTAAGGGGTTGTGTATGTATTAAGCCTTTGATTTAATAGTTGACACAATTTGTGTATTTTTCATAAATAGGGAAAGTTTTGGTGGATGAAATGACATTGGAGTCGTCGAAAGTTAGAAATGGTGCGAAGATCATGCTTATGGCTTCCCAAGGGGTAATTCTTCATTTTTCTATGCATTATGCTCTTTTTCTTGAATTTTACTATTAGCAACTCTCATATTCGAAGCAATATGATCGCTAAATTAGGCCGTAGAGAATCTCCTAATTGTTCTAGAGCTCCAGAGCAACTAGAAAGAGATTCTTGAACTAGAAAAAGATTCAGTTCAGATGTAGGATATCTATTTAGAACAATCAACTTCCCTAAAAACGTTATTGTTGGCTTACCTACTATTTGGGATTAAAACTTCAATGTGTTGCTACACTAAGTTTGTTTACGGATTTGGATATCATTAGAAAATGCAGAGAATGGAGAACCTCTATTATTGTAAGGCCTCTTATTTGTCGTAGAGGACAACATATTGATCACTACAATGAAATGGGTCTACGCGGAGTAGAATGTATATATTCAGATATAGTGTGGATTTAGGTGTAATTGACTCACCGTACTTGTTGTCTTTGGATATTTTATAAAATTGGAAAACCAGAAATTCCACTACCTTAGCTTATTTAAAACTTAAAGCTTTTGATGTCTCGAGTTATTTACTTACTTGCAGGGTACCTCTGTCTCTTGTGAAGCCATTGCCCGAGTAAGAGAAGAGGTCGATAAGCTCTCACCCAGGGTAAGTAATTTTACGGATGATCATTCAACTCTCAATTTGTTGCATCAAAGTCATAATTAATTTCGTAACGGAAAGAACAACTCGACTATGCATATATATAGTGCAGAGGATAGATGCTAAATCTGGTACCAAAAAACACAACTCACCTCACATACTATCCATATGCCACCACTTTAAAAAAGAAAAATCATTTAGTAACTGATATTTCTCACAATGTGGCAAATCATGGGTTTTTCTTATTGTACTTAAGTGGGTTGAAAAACGGGCCTTTATAAAAGTGGTGCCACTGATATTATGTACGGTGAGTTGTTGAAGTGGTGACCTACTTGTGTTCTCGGGGACTCGCATTTTTCCTCTCTTTTGCTTACCTTTCATTTTCATTTTCTTTAATTGTACTTAGGTAGCTCTTAGTCCGGTAGAGGCTTAAACTCTTAAAAAATGCCATCTACTTGGTCGCGACTGGCTCTGCTAGGCTAGGTCTGGTTGAGCTCTCTCTTTTCTTTGTCCAATCCCGTCTTATAACCATACAAGACTGACTTCTTACCAACTCACCAATCTTCATGGAGAAGACTTGAAATAAATTTCCCGAGCATGGTTATGATCAATGTGAAAATCAGAATGCCGAATATAAAAGCAAGGATTCGTGGTTACGTATGTTTGTTGCTTTTCTTGTAGGTTGTGGCAATAGAGGAAGCTTTGCAGAGAGGTACTACAGTTGAGGACAGAGAATTTGTTATCCTCACAGAGTTGTTCATGGTTCAGCTTCTTAAACTAGATAGTATTGAAGCAGAAGAAGGAGAAGCAAGAACTCAAAGGAAGAAGGAGGTTAGTTGATGCTTAACTCACAAATGCTAGTAGGGCAGCCTGGTGCACTAAGCTCCCGCTATGCGCGGGGTCCGGGGAAGGGCCGGACCACAAGGGTCTATTGTACGCAGCCTTACCTTGCATTTCTGCAAGAGGCTGTTTCCACGGCTCGAACCCGTGACCTCCTGGTCACATGGCAGCAACTTTACCAGTTACGCCAAGGCTCCCCTTCAACTCACAAATGCTAGTATTAAGACAAAATTAACTTGCTATTTATCCCAATTAAAGAACAACATGAAATTTCTTTTGATAACAAGGACAAGTATATTTCTTAAAAGGAGACTAAAAACAGAGTTACTACTTACTAGTCCTTATCCTTTGATGCACATGATAACGTCGACTCAACGAAATTTGAGGCCTAAAGCTAAACCTTCTTAAAGACTTAAATTTATTTGATAAACAACTTTATATATGCCTATTATAATTTTTTTTTTTTTTTTTTTGATGAAATAAGTGGTATATTAATAACAAGGCATCCAGGGGATGTGAGATTTACAAAAATAGGACAGTCAGCTCTAAAAAAAAGCAAAAATAAAGACCTATCATAAAACTAGAGAGCTGACAAAATCCAAGAATTGTTCAGGGTTAAACAAAGGAGTATGGTTAACCCAACTAAAGAGTAAGACTAGGCATCTGCCTTTAAAATTGGAGCTGCTAGTTGCGATGCCATCAAAACATCTTTGGTTCCTTTCTGTCCATAAACCCCACACAACAACAGCGGGAACCATAGACCAGATTCTTCTGATCTATCTGGTGTACGTATCTTGATTATTCACTCGGTTACCTGCTAACTTCCACCACTAGAGATATTTTGTAACTCTACTCAATAAAATTTAAATAATATTTGTATAAAAAGCATCTATTGATCGTTAAAATAATAGTTTTATAAATTCTCATAATCTAATAATCTCAAGTTTGTACCACTTAAGTAGATGTCGACATAATTTCATACATTTAAAATAATTCAAGTCTATTTTGAAGTGAAAAAATGACTTAATCTACTCTTTATAAAACTAATCGACTCTATAAGAGACTTCATTTTTTATGTTATTAAAGTCTTCACCAAATTATTCATTTTCATATATTGCATTTTTGTTGTAAAATCCGAATTATTTATCTCAACAACCTCTATCACATTTTTTTTTTAAAAATCTAGTATCTTTTATTCATAATTTTGTAACATGTAGATAATATAGAAAATAAATTTTTTGGGGCATTCAATTTTGGGGGGCCTAAAGCAATTGCTTTAGTGGCTTTCCCCTTTAGCCGGCACTGGATAACATTAAAGTCACAATACAATATTTTGTCATATTAAACTAACTGAAAACACAAATCATCGGAAGGTCAAACAGTGTTGATATGTGAGATATTTTTAGCAACAAGGACAACTATATATCTCAAAACAAAACTAAACACAAAGTTACTAGTCCTTACCCCTTTGCTGCAGCTTCTTCTGACCTGAATTTTAGTGGTAGTAACAGATAGATACATCGGAAAAGGCTCAAATATGCCATCGAACTATCGGAAATGGCTCATCTATGCCACTCGTCAATAGTTTGGCTCATTTATGCCATCGCCGTTACCAAAATGGCTCATTCATGCCCTTTTTCATCAATTTGGGTCGGATTTTTTATTAATTTGGGATTTAAAATTGGGCTGGTTTAATTAAACACCGTGGACCTCTAATTGGAGGCCACGTGTCATATCTGGTATTGTAAAATCGGTGTTGATGAAAAATGGCATGAATGAGCCATTTTGGTAACGGCGATGGCATAGATGAGCCATTTTGGTAACGTCGATGGCATAAATGAGCCAAACTATTGACAAGTGGCATAGATGAGCCATTTCCGATAGTTCAATGGCATATTTGAGCCCTTTCCGTAGATACATTAAGGGATTTAATTTAGATATGGTCCATGAAGTCTACACACAACAAAAAAAAAACAGCTAAGTCATAAAACTGTTTTTGTCACATTAAAATAACATCACATTCTGTGAACTGCTCAGAAGTACATAAAACTGTTTTGGGCATCCAAGGTGTCACATATCAAAATTAGCCAACATCACATTGACTGTATATTAGTTCTAGTTTTGTAACTTTATTTCTCATATTATGTTGTGAGAATTTTTACAAATGAGAGTCTTTAAACGGAAAAGGTCAATTTGAAAAATAGTGGGCATCCCTTACGGGTTTTGACATGTCAATATCAAAATTATTTTACTCACTAAAATAACTCAATTCAATTATTTTTTTCCGCAGAAATAATACGGAATTATTTTTATATTTTTTTTGAAAAAATTATCTGTATATTTTTCTAGTTTTGTAACTTTATTTCTCATATTATGTTGTGAGAATTTTTACCTTCAAAAGAGAGAGTTCTTTAAATGATGGTTTAAGGGATGCATCAAACTGTAATCTCAAAGACAAGTAAAATTTGATTCAGTTAAGTTCTCAAAATAAGTAAAGTGTAATCCCCTTCTTGAACAGTGACAAATTCAAAATTTAAACGCGGTATGTTTTGAGTTGCGAAAGTGAATTCTGAAATGCTATGTTGCTCGGACTTTTCAAAACTGCTGATGGGTGCGTGTCGGATACTCCAAAAATATTTTATTTGGCGAGAATCCGATACGGGTGTGGCAACATTTTTGGAGAGTCCGAGCAACATAGCTGAAATGTACACCTAAAGCTATTTGCATTTTTAGGCGCACATACCTCTGCCAAATGTGGTCAATCCTATTCACTATAATAAGGAATTTTAGACTTGGTAGACCCGTTGTTATGTATCATGTCTTGATGTTTCGTTCTTATTGATGTTATATACCGTGAATATTATTTCTGTGAGCTATTTCGCAACAACCAAACTCACGAACTCATATGATGCCTCTGCTACAAAATTTGTGTCTCCTGGCAGGTTCATCGCATTCAGAGTTTTGTTGATATGCTTGACGATTTTAAATCAAGAAACTCTTAATGCAGTGCAGACACTTGCAAAATATGACTGTTTACTAGAAGAGTACAATTCAATGACACTTTTTGCTCAAACACCCGCCTTTGCAGTGCCGGCATACTTAGCTGATCAGATTGGCACTACTCGTGTCGTCACACCAACATCAGTGCATGTCTTGAAGAGTACTGTTTTGTAGGATCAGGTCCCACACATACTCCTTATTGTAATGGCTCATCGAGCCAAACCCCCTCCTCTACATGTTGTAGTTAGTCATGAATGTAAATGGATCCTTGTACGTGTATTTTGCAAAGCTAATACATATAAATAGTACTTTTCCTTTGGGCCAATTCTTTTTTTTTTTTAGTACTGGTATTAACTCAATGGTGATTACCAAATTGGAAAAGTTTGATCCAGGAGTTAGAAGCCTCAGTGCACCGAGTCAATTACTGCAATCTACAAAAATCACTCAGGAACTTTTTGGCTGATTCTGAGCTATGAGTTTTTTTTTTTTTTTTTTTTTTTTTTTTATTTTTAATGATCAACTACTATTGTCCTTTTAAAACCATTCTTGTTGCTTACTATAATTTTTGCACTTGTATTCCACCAGTTAGTGTTATGGTTAAGAAATGCACGACACGTAATAAGGTTTAAATAATACTCCCTCTGTCCCCAAAAGATTGTCTTCCTTTTCCTTTTTTTTTCTATTTTAAAATGATTGTCCCCTTTCTATATTTAAACGATTTAAGCTTTTATGAGATGATTTACGATTACATAAATATCCAAGGCTTGTTTTGGACCACACATTTCAAAAGTCTTCCTTTATTTTTTAAATTTTGTTCCAAGTCAAAAGCGGACAATCTTTTTGGGACGGAAGGAGTTCAATTTTTTTGGTTTTTCATCTGTTTTGCACATGTTTTGGGGTGTGGACAATTCAGATTCGCGCTGGAAAATATGATTTCATAGGTAAGGGCTCCTTACCTAACAAGAATCCGTTGTAGTCTAGTTGGTTAGGATACTCGGCTCTCACCCGAGAGACCCGGGTTCAAGTCCCGGCAACGGAAATACCTTTTTTTACTTTATTTGATATTGAAAAGAAATGTGATATAATTCTGAAAAAGCAATCAAAGGCTCTGTTAGTGTTTCACTTATATAATCCTTTTGTGAACTTCGGCTATTATTCACTAAAAATGGTTTTTTTCTTCTTCTTTGTGAGAATTTAAAATGAAAAAAAAAAAAAAAACTTAAACAAAGAACTTTGCGCAAACACTTCTCTACAAAATTATCAAAACCTGTTTGCAAACAATAGTTTAAAATGATTACACTTGGTACAAGGCATGGCGTACAATAACAACTTCCACAAGTTTTACCCTTATTTTTGTGGGGGTAGAGAGGGGTTGTTTTTGATAAATTTTCCTTGTATAATACCTGGCATGTCCCTTCGGTTTAAAAAGAGTGTCTACTTAACCATTTGCACACTCCTTAAGAAAATACTAACTTATACGAAAAAATAGGTAATTTGACTAAACTATACTTAATTAAATATGAATTGAAATTTAGTCACTTAACACTCAATAAAGATAAATTCGGAAAAAAAAATTGTTTCTTGATTTGGTAAGTGGACACCCTTTTTTAATAAAAAAAATAAATGCTAATTTGAACCGGAAGGAGCAACATGTATTTTTAAGTCAATTTTATCGTTTAACCAGATATAGACATAAATGGTCTCCTAACTATGAGAGTAGGTTCAAAATAGTCCCGTAACTATACACGGGGGCGGATCCACCTTTAGTCCTGGGGGTATGCCCTCATTAATAAATTTTTTATATACTTATGTTGTAATTTGCTTAAATTAGGTTAAATATTTAATCTTACTTGCTTTGGTTAAATTGGACAAAGATAGTCCATGGTAGACAATGAATCTATCTTGAACATTTTTGGACTCCCATTTTCTTTGCGTTTTTTACTTCCTTTGTACACTTTTAATTCCCTTTTGGCCCTAATTTTCTATTTATCTTTTTATTATTTATATTGTCTTTCCTCTTTATATTATTTTATCTTATATAGATTCTAGTGAGGAAACACACAAATAAAAAAAAAAAATTAGACATTTCTCTTAATATCAAATACACATATTTAAATCGAAAAACTTGGGTCTCGATGGAAATTTTGGATTGAGATCAAAATTCAACTTTTTTTTTTTTAACATATAATTTCTTTTGTTTATTACTCCTTCGATCCATATTTACTTCTATATTTGACTTGGGACAAATAAGCAATAAATAAAATGAAAATGAATTGGAACGCTTAATAATAAGGGTAAAATAGGTATAAAATGGTAAATTATGTCTTGGTTTTTCAAACTATATAACTTACAAGCAAAAGGGGACATATATTTTTAGTATAATGGACAAATAAAAATGGATGGAGGGAGTGTATTATAAAAATTTATGCTATTCTATAATTGTTAAATTCAATTTAAATCACTTTACTACTTAAATTGTGATGGAAATTTCGTAAACACTGCTTAGAAAAAACATGAAATTTATTACTTATTTTTGAGAACTTGTAGTTTATCTAATTTTACATTTACTTATGGGGTGTATTTACCTATTGAATAGTTTTTCTACTATTTTTCTTATTTGGTGTAATTCCCTTATTGAAGATGTTATTTTACTTGTGCAAATTCATTTTTTAATATACATAAGAGATGCGAGGTCCCTTGGTGAAAATGTTGATTTTAAAGAAGGTTAATGAGTGTGATTCCTTATTTAAGATGGAATTATTTCGTTTTTTGATTTTTGAGATATAATTTTCATATTTGCAAATAAAAAAAAAAAACTATAAATTTTATTTAGCCTAAAAAGCGATGGACCCCAATACACTAATTGAAGATATACATTGAAGAAAATTGTGAGCCGTTTCAAATCACTATTTTCTAACACTGTTATTAGTCCTTTAACATTTTCAAATTAACAAAAATGGTCCCCGACTAACTATGAGGGTTGGTTAAAAAAAGTCCATTAAGAATGCACTTAACATTTTTGGTCCTAAAAAGTTTTGACACTTTAATAATGCAAAATATTCATCTAAATGTTAGATTTGAGTTCTCAAAAAAAATAAAAAAAAATTAGCGTCCTTTTCCCACAATTACTTAAAAAAAGGCTAAATACCTTGGGACAAAACCAACGGATTGACTTCTTTTTATTTCTCGTTAAGAATGTTAGGAAATAGTGTTCGTCAAAAAGACCGAAATCATCTTCATTTGAATTCATTAAGAAAATACACCAAACTTTAGAAATAACAAAAACTATAAAAATTGTCACTACTAAAACAAGCAAACAAATGATGGACGGAAACCGATGGATAAAATCGAGGGACACTATTTTTTTTTTTTTACGAAAACCAACGTTATGGTTATTTTCGAGGAAAAATGCGCGTAAACTAATTTCTTGCAAAAAAAAGAACCACTACAATGGAAGTATTTATTTTTATACTATATTTTCAGTAAAAGAGCTCTTAAATCATTGCTTTAACCAGTCACAAATGTTTTCGCTCATTTTGGACAAAAAGTCATTTTCAAAGGTAATACTTACTTCTTTCAATATTTAACCCTATCACCTTTATTTTCGCTAATTTTTTTTTTTTTTTCATAGTTCTTGTCTCTAAAATAATTGTTTGATGAATAATTTATCGTAAAAATGTTAATTTTATTATTTTAGTACCAATAAACAAGTGCATACTAAGGGACCATTTTTAACCAACCCTCACATTTTGTTAACTTGTGGCAAACTTAAATGACCAAAACCATTAAGAGCTATTTGGATTGGCTTATAAGTTGGTCAAACTGGACTATAAGCCATTTTTTTAACTTTTTGAATTTTTGGTAAAATAGAAAACAACTTAAAATAAGTTAAAAAAAGTCAAATACCGAAATCGAAGTTGAACCTATTTTTTTTTTTGGCAAAAAAGCGTGTTTGACATTTCCTATCATATATTTACATTAATTCCAATACTATTTATCGAAACACCCTTTAACACTTTTATCCAAACACGTAACTACTTATTTATAAAATAACTTTCAACATTTAAAAAGTACTTTAGAACTATTTGGATGGGCAAAACACACTTATAAGCCAAAAAAAAAAAAAAAAAAGTTATCTGGTTATTTTTTTTAGCTTCTAGAATTATCACCAATTATTTTTTTGAAACACATTTTATGCACAAAATGACTTTAAATGGTGTTATAAGCCAATCCAAACGGTTTTTTATGCTTAAAAATCACTTTTTTGAATTAATCACCAACTATGGATAGTTAAGGAACTATTTTTAACCTACTGAGGGACCATTAGTGGTCATTTGGTAATCGGACAAAGTTATGCAGGAATTATAGTTCTGAAATTATAATCCTGAATTATTTAGTACTTGTTCTTTATTTCATTCATTGGATTAAAGGTGGGACATACCACATATAATCCAAAGCATGTGTGTATTAGTTATACCACCTAGGAAATGAAATAATATTATCTAAGATTATGTTATACTTTTATACCGAGACTAATTAATAACTCAAATTAAACATGATATAAATTTAACCCAAAAATTTAATAATGCACATTAACTTCTTTTTATTTCTCGTTAAGAATCGAGGATAATTTCGTCAAAGAGAAATCATCTTCATTTGAATTCATTAAGAAGGTCAATCTCCCCGTTGTGAATTCAGAGATTGGAGTAAAAATGGAGAAAGAGGGAAAAAGCGATGGCGATAACACAATTACAGTCAACGTTAAGTTCAGTGGCCGATCAATACCAGTAGAAATCTCCTCAGAATCGACCGTCAAAGAGCTCAAATCACTGATTCAACCACTCACAAATGTGCTCACTCGTGGCCAAAAACTCATTTTCAAAGGTAATACTTACTTCTTTCAATTCTAACCCTATCACCGGGTCAAAAATACCTCTCTACTGAAAAAAAAAGAAAGTTTTCAAATATACCCTTGTGTTATTCTCTAAAATAATTTGAAATTATTTTTTAAACTCGTTCCATCACCCAACTAAATAATAACCATGATCCTTATTTCCCTGATACGTGGGTTTGAAATTTGAGTGAATTATCCTCTTCCCCTTTTTAAACAATAGTAGCTCCAAAGAGCTGAATATCAGTGAACTGAATTTCTTCAGGAACACGTTTGGCTGAAAATAATTGTTTGGACATAATTATCGTAAATACTTAATTTTTTTTTTTTCTATCAAGATAATGGTTAAAAACACACCTTAATTATCACTTTTTCTGAACTTTCCTACCTTAACTATAAGGTGCTTGTATACTATTTATCAAAACACACTGAATTATCTAGTGTTTGAGTTTCCTACCTGAACTATCACCAACTATTTATCGAAACACACTGAACTATCAAGTTAGAAACACGCGAAAAAGTGATAGTGTTTTTGATTATTATCTCTTAATTTTTTTTTTTAACTTTTCAATTTAACTCCTTTAATTATCCTGCTGGAGTGTCATTTGGCACCATTTTTAAACACACACACAAAAAAAATAAATAGAGAATGTACACCCCGCACCATCAGATACTAGTCGAGATTTGTTTTGATAAATAGTTAGTGATTGTTCAGGTAGAAAACGCAAACACTTGATAGTTCACTATCAGGTAGGAAACTCACGAAAAAGTGATACTTGACGTGTGTTTTTGACCATTATGTGAAAAAAGTTATTTGAGCAGTATCAAGTAAAATAATAGTTTGAAATTCATTTTCAAACACAACTTTAATTCGAATTTAATTTCAAATATTTTCTTTCTACTTCAACCAAATATTACATTAGGAACATAAATTTCATATGTATCTTCATTTTGTTATTATCAATTCTGTAAAGTCATTTGTGAGACAGGTAACTGTTGACAGGATGAGAGTTTTACCTGTTTGGCTAGAAGTATGATAATAATTATTTTATCGCATATAAAAGGATTTAATTTTTATATAATGATAGTGGAAATAATTTTTGATTAAGTATTATTTGAATTTGATAGTCGACATAATTTGTGTGTTTTTCATGAATAGGGAAAGTATTGGTGGATGAAATGACATTGAAGTCCTTGGAGGTTAAAAATGGTGCTAAGATCATGCTAATGGCTTCCCAGGGCTTACACCAAGGGGTAATTCTTCATTTTTCTTGGGAAACTTACCTAAATGTACACTACGTCCATCTAGTTTACCAAACATGGCCGAAGTATACACTGCCTATACAGTTCGGCTGTATAGGTAGTGTATAGGTATGTATAGTATATGTATATTTAGTATATACACTACCAGTACACTGCATACATATAGTAAACTAGATGGCCGAATGGTATTTGGCTGTAATATTCCGATTTTTCTTTGCAGTTCACTTTCCGTCCTTTCCTCCATTTTGCTAGAAGCTCTTTTGTGACTACCAACTGAGTTAATTCCCCAAATAGTCGCTCAACTTAGTGAATTTATCTAGCAATGTTATTTTCTTTGTTTTATGACAATAAAATCACTCAACTATTACTCGGTTCCTTAAAAGGTCAGACCTACCAAATTATGGTTGAAAGTTCATTGGAGATCCATTTTTGTTCTAAATATGAAATTATCTTTTTCTTGGTTGCTTCTACATTTCCTAATTCTGAATGTAGGAAGTGCTAACTTGTATTCTAAATTCATAGCTTTAGAAATACATTTCACTTGTGGCAACAAATACAATTTTATTTTTACGAAAACTGAAAAGCTACTTTCTTTTGGTGGGTTTGTTCACAGTGAGCAATGTCGAAACTATTTGGAGGAAAAGACCCTTTCGATTATCCATTTTTAATTTCACTGAACCATTTGGTAGTTGGAACTACCTGTTGAATGAACAATAAGGCTCTCCGAAGCAAATCATCATTGAAGAGTTAAATTCTGAAGGTGGTGGTGGTGCTCAGGAAAATTCTGAATCAAGAAATAAGAACAAGAAAACATGGGAAAAATCAAATGGTAACTTAGTTTTGCTTAACTGATTATCGTTTATACATATATATATAAAATGTGTATTTTTAAAACAAAAAGGGATCTCCAGTGGACTTTGTACCATAATCTGGTAGGTATGACCTTCTAAGAAACCAAGAAATAGTTGAGTGATTTTGTTGTCATAAAACAGAGAAAATGACTTTGCTAGATAAATTCACCTAGTTGAGTGACCATTTAACTCCTACCAACTATTTGGTATTGGGGCTTAGCTGTGTTGGTACACTTTGTTACAGAATTGTATATCATTAGAAAATATAGAAAACCTCTAGTATTAGAAAGCCTTTCTTTGTCTTAAAGGACAACATATTGATTACTAGAACGAAATGGATATACGTGGAGTAATGTATGTTGAGAATTTGAGATATAGGAGACTACTACAACTAGTTGGGATTGAGGTGTAATCGATTGACCAGTACTTGTGTCTTTGGATTTTTTATAAAATAAAAACCAGAAATTCCACTAGATCCTGAACTTCTGTTTTCTATATTAGAAAGTGAATTGATTAAAATTTTAAAGCTTTTTAATCTGATGTCTTGAGTTATTTACCTTTTTGTGTATATTTGATAGGATGGACCAATAAGAAAGGAAGCTTCCACATTGCCCACAGTGAGGAGGATGCCTGAAGCTATGAGACCTAAAACGGACGGTCCTCAAATTCCTGTTCTGAAGAGCCAAGTTGAACGGTGGAAGGTTACTGGGGTCGTCGCATTATCAGGATGCAATCTGAAGGTAAGATGAGAAGTAACTGGCTTTGCTTCGTCAAATGATTTCGAACCTGTTCTTACCATGGCTGATCTTAATTGTTATGGGACAAGAGATACAATGGTTAAACCAGAACTCACTTCTATCCAATCTTACACATATTGGAGTTGACCTAATATAAAATTGTTTTCTCTTTTTCTTTTTCCTTCCAATTCATTTATCTAATTTATATCTAATCTATTTCTGGCTTGAGTAGGTGAGATAGCCAGCTATTCCCTTCTATTTCGGATACCAATATGGGCAAAACCACTAAAACAAAGAATCCATAAAATTATAAAAATTGGGCAGAGGGATTTGAACCTTCGATTGTTCTTCATTTTGTCTATAATACCTGTTTTCAGTAATGGAGCTGTTAACAACTCATCCATCTGTATGAAGGCTAATTTTGCAGTATTACTCCAAATAGAACATGGCCATTGGAGTAGATATTCCCAGTATCTTTAGAAAGATACCACTAGCTGTGCAGTCTAAATAAAAAACAAAATTCTATTTCCCTCCCCCATGAATAGAAGAGCAAAAGAGATGGGACGAATATTGTCATAAAGATCCAATACATTTGGAATAAAGCAAAATCCCTCCATGACATACTTTATTCCAATTAAAAACTTTGGCTGATAGATGGGTTGAATATAGTTCATTTGTCGGGAATTTGGAGGGTTAAAACCATGACCTTCCTAGAATATAGTTCATTTGTTGGGAACTAGGAGGATTAAAAGCATGACCTTCCTAGTAGCTGATGACGAAAATGTTGCATGTTTCTGGTATTTTAATCTTTCTAGTGGGTACCTCTAAATATTTCATCTTGGAACTTATTTGTTGCAACACTAAAACCAGAATGACCACCCAAAATTTTATCAGTAGCAAGACACTAAACTAAATTGAAGTCCCAAAAAGATGCAAGTCATGTAGAGAAAAGAAAAAAAGAAAACAATACTACTGTGCAGTTCAAACTTATTGAATAAATATTGGGTTAGTCCGAGAGAGAAATGGCCTACACTACTCAGATAATTCCCTTTTTGTATCACTTATGCATGTAGATATTCTGTATCAAGAATGAGAATATACTATGGTCAAAGGGTAAATTTCTCTTAACCAAGTAGTAAAACCAAGTTTGATTCCTTCTATAACCCAAGAGTTATTAAATAAATCGTAGTAGCATACGTATGTCCTTAAACTACGTTGCCAGCTGCTTTTTCTTCTTGAAGATATTGCTCTAATCACTTATTGGAACTTGATAGGCCCTACCAGATGAAGTGTTGACCTGTGGACCTTCTGCTAGAGTCCTTGATCTCAGCCAAAACTCAATACAGCATCTTCCGGCGGCGATTAATAGTTTATGTTCGCTTCAGGTCAATAGAGCTGACTCCTTTACTTATCTTTGAAATTGCAATTTATTCACTTGTTTGAGGCAGAAATTTATTTTGGTATTGTTTCTGCTTCCAAGAAATTGATGCTCAATGGGAATGAAATAGTGGATAATTCCTTAAGCTGGGAAGAGCTAGCTTTTCTAAAGAGTCTTATGGTTATTTCACTGAACCAAAACCAGTAAGTCCCACTTATTCCTCATATATTCCCTTCATTAGCATACTACTCTCCAAGCTGAATGAGATTCGCCAATATGTTGCATTGTCTCTATGTAATTGAAGTTAACTTGTATTCTTTTCTGTACCATTAAATGATGGCTACACCAAACATGTATGTAGATTTGATTGTGAGGGACAGTAATTGCAATGTCATAGTTCTCATTTGTTTTGATAAAATTAAAATATGAAAACTTAAGTTATGTCAATGAGTAATATAAGTTGTTGAATTTGGAGTATTCGAATGTTAAGTTGCATAATTGGAATATTAACCATTCCAAGTTTTCCTTTGACATTCAGCTTGAAACTCAATTGTAAAATTCGGTCACAGTTTTCTGTCTAATATACTGGTTTTTCCTTGCATTTTACTTTTTATGAATATCAATGAACCCGATTATTGCATTTATTTATAACAAGAACAAGTTACTTCCAGAATAGTCAAATACTTATGAAAGCATGTTTAAAAAATTGTCAACTGTCATGGTCTGTCAAATGTTTGAATAGTTTGGCTTTTACATATCACTTTATAGTTAGTTTGAACCAGTGATTGGCAATTATCAATTTCTATGTAACTTGAATTGTTCTCACGAAAATATTATAAAGCTTTTAATCGGCTCTTAAGGTATTCAGTTCTTACTTTTAAGTGCCGAATTGGTTATAGGACACCCCCTTTGCTAAAGTATAAAAACCACGCCAACGTGTAATATTCATCACTTTTTGTTTATTAGCAGTTCATGTGAGATGTTTAATTGGAAGTGGAAAAGAGAGATTCTTAGTGGTGATCATTATTTATTGACTGACCCTCTCAAAAACATGCTTGGGAACTGAATATAAGCTGTCTATCCTTCATTCACAAAAATCATGGTACTAATTTTCTTTTGTTCAGTGACATTCAGATATTGTTTCGTGTTTATTTTCTGATACGGCTTACTCTGTTTATCAACCTCAACCATTTATCATGTGCCTTTATTTCGTATAAAGGTTTCTTATACGACTGTATCAACTGATCTTCTTCTTGGTATGCAGTATAGCAACACTGCCTCCTGAGGTCGGCGCTTTGACCAGTCTTAGACAACTTCATATTTCACATAACGAGTTAACAGGTCTCCCATCTGAGATAGGTCTGCTGACCGGCCTTGAGGTTCTGAAAGTTAACAACAATAGGTAATTTGAAGTACTGAAACAAACAAAAAGATATCTCAATGTACTGTTATCATGATATTTAGTGTTAAGTTATTGTTACAAGTCTTTGTTCTCTCGCCCAATGATAAACCTTTCTCGAGGACGTTGATGTTTTGGAGTCTGTTGAGTTTTTTTTTGTTTCTCTTTGAAGAAATAAGAACCTAAGTTTTAGGTTTGTAAGCTTAATCTTTTAATTGCAGGATACACTCTATTCCGGAAAGTATAGGGGGTTGTGCTTCTCTTATTGAGGTAAAAAAAAAAATTGGCTTATTTTCCTTTATTCGCTTGTCTTCTTCTCTTTCATTAACTGGAATCATGAAATCCAAATTATAGGCTGAAACAAGTTCCAGCATTTATTGTTTCCTATGATGTTATTACGGTAATAATATTTACCTATATACGTATAACCTGATTCATTATGGTGTAGGTTGATCTTTCATCTAATCTTTTGGTAGAGCTGCCAGAAACAATTAGCAAACTAAAGAACTTAAAGGTTTGTCAGCATTTATTTGCTTTTGCATTTCTGTTTGTCTTTCTTCTCACATTCTTTGCTTAATTATAGTGTGTTTCTTTTGAAGTCATGCTTCAAAGATACCACTTCAGTTTACAATTTATTTTATGTAATGTAGAAAATAACTTGTTCTTTTATAAACGCTGTATAGAATAGAACTTGCAAACATCTGACTAAGTTAGCTAGATATGCTGTAGTACTGGTTGTTAGACCAAACTGGGCGATCTACTGCCATCATCTGCTTGACCAACACCATTTGCTTTGCTAAAAGCAAAGCACGTGATAGGTAAAACTTAATCACGGTGAAGTGGAAAATGTGTATGAGAGACACGTCTTACATTCATTAATTTGGTGTAGCACTCGGCGCAAGTAAGTTCTTACCGCACATTATAGGGGCATGTCACGAGTTTGAATCCTGCCACAGATAAAAGCCTAATTTTAAGTGGAGAGGGGTAGATGGGGGCCCATTATCACTTAGTTTCGAACTGTGTGCCAACCAACTCCTAGGGACCTCTCAGTTATCAAAAGGGAGAAAAAGCTGTTACACAAGTTTCTCTAGTTAACAATTTTTTGAAACAGTATGCTTTTGCCCCAATTATTTGCGTGCTTCATGTTCTGATTACTGGTGCAGGCACTTTATCTTAAAAACAACGGGATCAAATCCCTTCCTAGCAGCATCTTTAAGCTGTGCAGCGAACTCTCGATATTAGATCTCCATGGCACTGAAATAACTGTGGATGTTATCCGCCAGGTACTCAATTATTCACTAACTAGTAATATGCCCCATTTCTGTTCCCCCCTCACGATTTCCAAACGTTCACAGCTTGAAGGATGGGAGAATTTCGATGAGAGAAGACGGTCAAAGCATCAGAAGCAACTGGACTTCAGAGTGAGTAGCTCTGCCAAATTTGATGAAGGAGCTGATAAAAACTGATAGGCAAGTGACACAAATTGCTCGGTTTATATAGACCATGAATCCATGACATATGCATTTGCATAGTGATTCCTAGCAATCCTTACAAAAGAATCCTACAGTACCTGTTAAGATACTACAAGGAATTTCAAGGTTCTATAGAAATTTAGATCAAGAAAATATATGTGTACACTCCCTACAGATTTACCATTGTTCTGAAAATCTTTACTCACATATAAAAACATTAGTAGGAGGTCCTGATGCTTTGTGATTAATGAATCTCGAGAAAGACATATAATCTCAAGCTCTGTTAGTAAAGTTCAAAACGAAGGCCCCGTAGCATTTTTGTGGCACACATTCTTTTTGTCTGTCCCAAAAAAGAAATACGCATTACTATATTTTGAAATATCTAACTTGAAATTCTCATTCGACCCATAATGATATGGTTTTAGAGCCACGAAATGTTCATGGTAAGTTTTATCAAATTTTAAAAATCTTAATTTCTTTCTCAAATTGGATGTCCAATAAATACTGTAATATAAATCATTGATGGCTAGTGGTTAGTGAGATGAGTACAGTTCATAATACTCCCTCGAGATAAAAAATAAAAAAAAGAGTTCGCGTCATTTGCACACCCTTTAAGAAACTATTTATTTCAAGAAAAAAAATATGAAAATTGACTAAACTATGCCTTAATTAAATAGGTATAGAGATTTGATCACATAACATTTAATAGGGGCAAATCTGAAAAGTTAAGGTTAATTGTTTCTTGATTTAATAAATAGACACTTTTTTTGACCTAAAAAAAAGGCTAAGTGAACACATTTTTTTTTATCCGGACGGAGTACCAAAAGTATTGTATTTCTACCGACTTAGAGCGAAAATATTTGGCGCATATCCCAATATGATGATAAAAGCTTCTGTAAATTTCGAACTTACTTTTCGCAATGCAACTTTTTTCTCATGCGATCATACCAACTAAAACTTTTTTCTGCATAGCACTAAATATTCTGAGACTTGCTAAAACTTGCTTGTCCGGTCAAAATGTATAGATGAGGCTTTCAATTACAATATAGGGAATTTGACGTTTCGACACGTGTTTTGGCATTGTGTGGTATCTTAGACACATAATAGGCATATACTCCCTCGGTCCTATCATAAGTGTCACCTTAATCAAAAATACACATATTAAGAAACCAATAATGTAATGTAAAATTTACTAAACTACCCTTATATAATAAAAATAAATTGTTTTTCTCTTTTGATTAGAGCATGCGTGAAAAGTAAGCCTTTTAACATTGAAAATCCAACAATACCAAGTTTCTATGTGCTTTTTGTCTTGAATACATAAATTTGTCAGTTTTTGTCTAAGGGCAAAGTAGGAAAAATTTTGTCAATATATGCATTAATTTCCTAAGGCGACACTTATTATGGGACAAAAAATTTTAACTAAAGTGACACTTATTGTGGGACGGAGGAAGTATTAGCTAAGTTTTAAGAAACTGGCATAAAATAGCCAATGTACACGTTTTAGGTTAAAAGATTTAAAGTATGTTTGACCAAGCTTCTAAAATCAGCTTATTTTAAAATGTACTTTTAAAAATAGTACTTTACAAAAAATTACTTTTGACAAAAAATAATTTGTGTTTGGCCAATTAATTTAAAAAGCACTTTTGAGCTGCAATTAGTGTTTGGCCAAGCTTTTATTTTTCTCAAAAGTACTTTTCGAAAAAAGTGCTATTAGTCAAAAACTATTATTTTTAGCTTCTGAAAAACTATTTCTGCTACTCCCCAGAAGCACTTATTTTCTCCAAAAGCTTAGTCAAACACCTCATTTTTTTTTAATAAGCATTTATTGAAAAAATAAGCACTTTTTGGGAAAAATAAATTTGGCCAAGCAGGCTATTAGTATCCACGTTCACAAATTTCTGGAGTAAAAATAGGAGAAAAGGACCAAAATAGTACATTATCTTTGTTAGACAAAATCTAATATTTTTCACATAGAGCACTAATAGTACATTATCTTTGCATAAGTGATGAACTTCTTAATATCCCAAATATTTTTAAAATTTAACGGAAAAGAACGAAAATGCCCCTAAACTTTTAGAAAAGGTATAAAAATACCCTTTATTCATCTATTTTGCTAAAACTCTCAAAAATTCAACTTTTTGAGCTATTTATTCCCTTTGACTAAAAATACAACACTAATTTTGTTTTTTTTTTTAAAATATTTAAATTACACATGACATTTTATTTCGAAAATTGATTTATTTTTTAAAAAGAAATCATGCAAAATCATCGTTATTTGTAGAATAAGGAAAAATAATTTTTTCAAAACCCGTTTTTTAAAAAACAAATGTAGTAAGCCTTTTATATATATATATATATATATATATATATATATATATATATATATATATATATATAAAACTGCGAAGAGAAAGGATTTTCATTAAAACATGTGGAATTTTTTTAAATTTGGAAAACTTTTTTTATTCATGAAACCCCATTTTTTTTAAAAATTCAATTTTTAAATCAAAAACTTATTATTTTTTTTTAAAAAATGTGCAAAACTAATACTCCATAATTTTCTTGTGTGTGTAATATATATGTATGTATGTTTTTTTTTTTTTATTCAATTTTTATAGTCATAAAAAAATTTAATTTTTTTGCATTTTATAAAAATCTAGTTTTTACAGATTTTGAAAAAAAATAAAAATTAGTGTTGTCCATTAGTCTAAGGACATAAATCATCCAAAAAATTGAATTGAGGGGTAGTTTTAGCAAATAGATGAATAAAGGGTATTTTTGTATCTTTTTTAAAAGTTCAGGGGCATTTTTGCCCTTTTTCGTTATATTTTAAAAAAGATATTTGGGAGTTTGACTAAAAGTGATTATGCAAACATAACGTACTATTAGTGTTGTAAAAAAAATTTGATTTTCAAACTCAAAAGTGTCTCCCTCGTAAAAAATTCTCCTTCTCATTCTCTCTCCAATTTCACTCTCTAATATTTATTTCTTATACGGTAATTCTCTCTCATGGAAGTTGAACTCTCTACAATATCTTCTCCTAAAATCAGCCCATTAGAACTCTAGTACAATAGTGAATCTCTCACAATAAATTCACTCTACAACAATCATGAATCTCTCAAAAAATTTGTAAGGTTTTTGAGCCATTTGTTTGTTTGTACTACAAAATAGATGGGGAAGAAAAGTTTTTTGAAGAAATTGGCTATTGATTCTGATTTCAAACATTCTGATTTCGAAAATCGTCGACCCAAATTTTCGAAATCTACACATTCAAAATCATCGGTATGAGAATAAAAGTAAAAATAAGATTGGCATTTTTCAAGTTCAAGAAAAGGATAAACAAATTGCAAAAGACCCTGTTAATTCGAATAAGAGGAAGTTTCGAGATAGCGACGTGGGTGGCAGTGAGGTTTAAAACCTGCGAAGAGAAAGGCTAAACAAAATAACGGAAATGAACTAGCAATTGGTGAATTGGAGGTCTTTATTCATGTAATCAGCCTTTTATTTACTAAACGTGCAATTTTGAGTTGTATACACCTTATGTATACATATGCTTGGTTTGTAATTTTTATTGCAGCTATATTTTGTGTGTGTGTGTATATATATATGTATGTATGTATAGCACCTTCTGGTTTATTCAATTTGTTATAGTCACCTAATGTATACATGTGTTTGGTTGTTTTTTATTGCATATGTATTTTGCACACATTTTTTGTATACACCTTTTGGTTACCTAACTAATGTATATACATGTTAGTTTTGTTGCATCTATTTATGTATAGTGTTTACAAATATTTCTGCTGCATTTGATGAATTGAGATTTTCCATTGATAATGATCAAGTCAACGTCATGACCATTTCAAAACTCTACATAAGATAAAGATCAGAAAACCCTCAGAGAAAATGTCCCGTAAGGTAAAGGAGAGTTTCTAGGACATGGAAAAAAAGTAAAATAACAATAAGCCATGTCAAAAAAAAAAAATTAATTTTAAGAAAAATTAATTTTAAAATCTATTTAAATAATTAAAAAAAAATCAAAAACCCAACCTATCTTGATAGCCACTTCAAAGAACTATTTTTGTTGAAGAAGTTCGTGCAGGAGTCGTTTGCTAAGTTGTTTCACTGAGTCGCTTCAAAATCTATTTAAATAATTAACAAAATGGTGTCGTTTTTTGTCGGAGATTTGTTTAAATAGATTTTGAAGTGGAGCGGCGACTGTTCGAGGGGGTTTGTTTTAAGGAGTGAGTTTGCCAAGGTAAATTGACAATCTTATAAAAAGGCTTAAAAATATTTTACCACTGATTTGAAAATGGTTATGAATATTAAAAGTGTTTAATTTTAACGTAGGTACAAGTATTTGTATTCTTCCTTCCTATATATATACATATTTTCATGAGCTTTTTTTGATGGTTTCAACAGCTTAGCAATGAGGTTAAAGCTTTCAAGGATTTGGTCAAGACGACTTTTCAACATTCATTTGACAAATCAGCTCATGAGGTAAACAATTATGCATATTGTATATATAATTTCTTTTCAAGGAAAATATGACAATTTATTATCAAATCCAATATTAACAATTGAAAAAACAAGTAAAAAAAAATATAACTTTACAAAAAACATTTGACTTTTCAAGTTATATTGTTTTTTTAGTTGCTTTTTCAACTATTAATATTAGATTTGATAATAAATTTTCATATTTTCCATAAAAAGAAAATGTATACAATTTGCATAATTGTTTACCTCATGAGCTCATTTGTCAAATGAATGTTGAAAAGTCAAATCCTTGAAAGCTCAAACCTCAGTGCTAAGTTGTTGAAAGTTGAACCATCAAAAACAGCTCATGAAATACGATATATAGGAAGGAAGAATACAAATACTTACACCTACGTTAAAATCACACACTTTAATATTCATAACCATTTTCAAATCAGTGGTAAAATATTTTTAAGCCTTTTTATAATATTGCCAAGTTAACTTTTCAAACTCACTCTTCAAAACGAATTCCCTAGAACAATTAATGTGTTTTTTTGAATGTAGAATGAAGCTCCCCCGATGATGGTCGTCGTTATTCAGACTGCGCGTGCTCGACTCAGCCTGAAACAACTTAGCAAATGATTCCTACACGAACTTCTTCAACAAAGATAGTTCTTTGCCAAGCTAGATACAGCAAGATAGAAAATGTTACATGCAAATAATTTGATGACTCACAACAATAAATTATGCGATAAAACTCAAAAAAAAAAAAAAAAAAAAAAAAAAAAAAAAAAGTTAACAGAAAACTTACATCTTCAATTTTGCATCTCGTTTCCTTTTCCTCGAAACTCTCCTTTACCTTATTGGACATTTTCTCTATAGACTCTTTCTTTTGAGGTTTGATCTTTTTCTCATGTGGAGCTTTGAGATTTTTGTCATTGACATTACAGTGACTTGCATCATTATCAGTGGGCTTAAACGATCTCAATTCATCAAATGCAACAGAAATATTTGTAAACAACTGATAATAAAAACAGTCATGAATAAATAATATAAAGTACAAGTTTTTCATATCTTATTTTGTTAGCAGATTTGCTAAATAAAGACTGGCCTAAAAATTCGGTGGTAGGACTCTTCTTAATCACTTTCCAGTTCAGTATCAGTGGAACTCTGTTAGCAACACAGATTGCAATATCTGGATTGACATTGGAACAACACTCGTATATCCAGATTTGCAAAGCCAGGGATAACCCACCAGGGATAACCCACCAAACCTATGAAAGGTTTTGACACGATACAATTTTTTCCTAATAGATTTCATCAAGTTTTTGAAAACAAAGTTTCCCCATGAAAAATCTTATATTCTCCGCTCTCAACTAAGTGAAAGTATTGATCGCTTATGAAAATCCTTTTGGTGACGGCAGATAATAGGAATGTGTAAATAAAGTAGAGAATAGCAATCTTTACAGCATCTTCATCTGAAAGCCACCTTTCCTTGGAAAAACATTCCACAAGGTCATTCTTATCTACTTTGACTTTGCCTGGGAAATATGTTTGCTTTAGCCTGTTTGAATCCTCAAAAAAATCATCAACATCATCCTCTCCGTCACATTGCAAACCGGTTATTATGGCAAATTCTTTTAATCCAAAATACAATCTATTTTCATGTATTTTGACATAAAACAAGTCCTCCCGATCGTGAACCAGTTCCCTTCTCATTAAGTAAGTTATCAATTGATTCTGAATATGAACTTCTGGCATATGAAGGAAGTACCTAAAAATTGTTTGACTAAACATGTAAATCTGATCATCGTTAAGTGTTGATTTTAACGATTTCACAACCTCTACATTTACATGGGAGCTAAACTGACAACTTGGGAATTTTTAATTCTTTGGGACATAATAACCGCACTCTTGCATTATGAAATTCAAATTCAGCTTCAAAAGAGATTGTTATCTACACAATCATATGTATCCAAACCATAATGTGTATACAATATATCTGAGCAAAGCCAACTAAAATCAAGCAAAAAATAATTCCCCATTATACAAACCAGCATATGTGTACAATAGATGTATACAAAACACAGATGCAACAAAACCCAGCATGTGTATACATTACGTCTGTATAACCAAAAGGTGTATACAAAAAATGTGTACAAAATAAATATGCAGTAAAAAAACAACCAAACACATGTATATATTAGGTGACTATAATAAAATGAATAAACCAGAAGGTGTATGCAATACATACACACACGGAGATATATAGATAGATGCATACATGCATGCATACACACACACACAAAAAAAAATATAGCTGCAATAAAATATAACAAACCAAACATATGTATCCATAAGGTGTATACAACTCAAAATTGCAAGTTTAGTCAAAAAATAAAAGGCTGATTACATGAATAAATACCTCCAATTCACGAATTGCTAGCTCATCTCCGCCTTTTTTTTTTTTGAGCCTCTCTCTTCGCAGCTTTTAAACCGTCACTGCCACCCACGTCGCTATCTCGAAACTTCCTCTTTTTCGAATTAACAGGGTCTTTTGCAATTTATTTACCCATTTCTTGAACTGGAGAAATGTCAATCTTATTTTACTTTTATTCACATACCTTGATGATTTTTCACGTGTAGATTTTGAAAACTTGGGTGGAGGATTTTCGAAATCGGAATCTTTAAAATCAAAATGTTCGAAATTAGAATCAGTAGCTTGATTCTTGATCAATTTCTTCAAAGAATCTTCCCCATCTATTTTGTAGTACAAGCAAACAAATGGCTCAGAAACCCTAGAAATTTTTTGAGAAATTCATGATTGTTCTAGAGTGAATTTATTGTGAGAAATTCACTTTCGTACTAGAGTTCTAATAGACTGATTTTAGGAGGAGATATTGTAGAGAGTTCAACTTTCAGGAGAGAGAATTACCGACCGTATAAGAAATAAATATTAAAGAGTGGAATTGCAAAGAGGATGAGAAAGGAGCTATTTTAACTCTGAAATTTTGTAAACGTGGGTACTAAATCTATTAACCCAGAACGTGTATATAGACCGTTTTATGCCGGTTTCTCAAAACTTGGCTAAAATATAATTCCCGATCATAAAACTTCTATAGTCAAACTAAATCTTCGGAGTACAGCTATGTATGTAGAGAGTGGTTAATTGAAAAATGTACGTCATATATATAGATCAAATATTACTTTTGTGTACATATAGGCCATGCCCATCTACAGCCAGCTTAAATTTACGTCAACAAGGAGTTCACTTCCACTTTCGAGGGTGATGATAACCGAACTTCTAGTTTATTGCACATAATTTTAAAAAACTAATTACTGTCGAGGAAAAATAACTCAACTACACCTATATACAACACTAACAACAAACCAAGTGTAATCCCATGAGTAGTGTCTGGAAATGATAAGATGTACGCAGCCTTACCCATAAAACCTAAAACCTAGCTTCATGGGGTAGAGAGGTTGTTTCCGATTGATCCTCGGCAACCATCCTCCTTTATCCGGGATTGGGACTGACAATGTGAACAATCTCACACTAAAAGGGAAATTAAATTGACAGCAGCACAGTAACTAAAACGACAGAACGAAGAATATATATACAACAGGATAGCAGGTTCAAAATATTGCAAGGCACCATCGATTAATGTACGAGGATCAGAGTCGCTACGGAAAATAATATCCCTGTATATCATACATTATTAGAACATAGATGACTGAAGGATAGTCCATACAAGTTGTATGATCCTAAACTTTGAAACAAATAGTGGAATCGATCACCGAGAAGAACTTAGCGGAAGTATACAGACACCAGAGGAATATCAACGTCGTTATCTTCATCATCTTCACAAGCAATGATGACATCCAAGTGGCGGCGATATGGCGGTATCTCCACCTTAGCAACGTCCCTTGCCAAATCTACTACTTTCTTGTCCATCCGTTCCTTGTGTCGGGGAAACATGCTGTTATACAACAAACAACTTCCACATGAAATGCTGTATGCATTTAGTCCTTTATCTGCAAGCCATTGGATTAGTTCTCTTAAAGTCGGATTGTTCTTGATGGCCCACCTATCCCAAACAGTCCAGCTCATATCATTATGTTTGACGACCTTAGGCGGGACTGGTTCGGCTATGGAGAATAGAGGTAGAGCGAGGTTGGCAAATGTGTTCCGGTAGTCCTCCAGTTTGTGGCCCCCGTCTAGAACCTTATACAGCTCAAGGCAAACAAGACCTGTCGCCATCGCAGTAGTAGTCGCGATTGCAGGAATGATCCTTCCCGCAATGAATTTAGCTTTCAGTTTGTCAACTTCAGGGATACTGTAGTTTCTCGCTCTCATGTTAGCAAGTGCTGCTATAAGATCCATGTGGTAATTAGTGTCATCGTCCTGTGATTAGATGAAACATCAAGAAAACATCAGTAACTGAGAAAATTCATCTGAGAATCGTGCTGCTGAGAATATATATATATATATATATATATATATATATAACAGCTTAAAGAGAGAGAGAGAGACACTTTAGTATGGTATTAGAACAGGCAAGAGATACTAAGTTTTGAGTTTAATCGGCACCATTATCAAAAGGAATTTCCACGGGCTTGGCGAGGTAAAAGGGAGACAGGTCCGCGAGGGTGCATGTTGAGAATATAAATTGCATAAAAAAGGTATGCCCTCTCTAACCGCTTAAGCTTTTAGATGAGATGGTCACACATTTCAACATAAGCAATTCATAAACTAGACAATTAGGGGGGAATATCATGAAAAAAGAAAACACAATTATAGCAGCTGAAAGATCGCGAAACTGATACCTTCTCAAATTGAATAGGTTTCATCCTGAAGCCTGGCGGTAAATTCTTCTTACAGCACTCCAGCTTTGATATAAGTTCATTGATGACCGCAGCATCATCTATAGAAGCGGTAGAGATACTGGTAGCCTTCTCATCGGTCACAATTTTCGCATCTTTACTTGGTTGAAAATCTGGGACCATAACCTTGTCAATTGCTTCGCTCAATTTCTTTGGGTGCTTAGCCCAATCAGGAATAGGTATACCAAAAGTTTCAGCACGTAATATGGATGCAGCCATGATAAAATGGAGATGACTGTGGTCGGTAGAAGAGAACTCCAAGGGACGAGGGAATCGCTTAGGGGCTGACCAAAAGGGGGCTCCAGAACTGGTCATAGCATCCTCAGGGAAAGTGAAAATCAGTTGTTTTACTCGGTTTGCAAAATAATCTTCAAACCTGGAAAAAGGACAAAGGTCAGAAACTGCAAGACACCGTTATGATAGTTAAATGCAAAAGACGAATGCAAAATGGTGCTCCCTCCATTTCAATTTGTTTGTCTTGGTTTGATTGGCACGGACTATAAGAAAGTAAAGAAGACTTTTGAATCTTGTAATCTTAAACTAAAGACCTGTATAATGTACTAAAATGCCCTTTAATCCTGTGGTCTTAAACAGACTAAAAAGGGAAGTAATGCAAACAAATCGAAACAGATGGAGTATTGTGTATTACTTGAGGCGTGCCCATGCAATGCAATCTTCAAAAGTTTCACAGCTTTCTCGATCTAGGCACTCGAGAACACGCTCCAAATTGTCTCTAGCTTGAGCATCACCAGCATTTGTTTGTGCAGATGTATATTCACTTGGATTAGAAAGATAAGCATTGACTTCTGCTGGTACTTTCTCAAGCAAGCCCTCAAATTCCGACCGTGCCCATGTCAAACAATGATCAATATTATGCGGGAAGGAATGCAAAGTGCACATGGGTGCTTGTTTCTCTGGAGGATCTCTCGATGCACCATAATTCTCGGTCAGATGGGGAATCACCATCTGAGTGTTACATTTGGCACCAAGGGTCCCTGATTCAAGCAGTGGTTTCTGAAAGTACAAGCATCTCTGATCGACATAAAGTCTCGCATTGACGTTGTCAAGTGCATTAATAACCACACTAAGATTCTCCCAAAAAGTGTCATCGAACACATTTTCAGTTTCGGGACCCACACGGTTCTGCAAAGCTTCGGCTCGAAACTTGGGATTTATAGATGCTGCAGCTGCAGCAGCAACAGTGGATTTTGCCTGGCCAATGTTCCAATCACGGAAAAGAAATTGTCTACTAAGATTACTCTTCTCAATAACGTCATCATCAGTGACTGTTAATTTCCCTTGTTCGGTGCATGCAACTCCCATTAGAGCCAAGTTCTTCAGAAACTCACAACCCAGGGCACCAGATCCCACCAAAAACACCTTAGCATCTTCTAGTTTCTTCTGGAATTTTTGCCCGAAGACTGAGATTTGGGCATCATAACGAGTATTCAATGGCTTAAGATCACCAGGATCCAGTGGCTCAGTTGGAAGTGATTCCAGGGAGTCGAAGTAAAAGAACTGTAAACAAAATTAAAACAAAAAACCAAAGAGGAAATATTAAAGAAAGCCAGTGTCCTTCAGACCCCCTTAACTCAAAAAAATAATCAGGCAACCAAATTATTTGTCCACTGAAACAATCACGCCTTCGAGTGGCAAATTTAGCCCATGAAAACATGACCCACCCAATCCGCCCATTAATTAGCTCAGCCTATTTTAGCCCAACTCATTTCAGCTCATCTTAAAATTGGGCTGATATATAGCCCAAAGTGACCCATGAGAACCTTATCAAATTACTTTCAAAATAACATTTTAATGTTTGATATGTTATATATAGCCATATTAAAAAAAATAGTTTTATTAGGTACTTAAAAAATTATAAAAGATCAAACAAAGATTTAACAGCTTAGTAGAATTGGGCGGGTTGGGTTATGACCCGCTTTTTAGCCCATATCAGCTCAATCCATTTTAGCCCAGCCCAAGTAACTTTTTGGAGGGTCAATGACCCACTCATTTATTAACTCAACCCATTTTGACCCGCCCATTCGACACCCCCAACAATCACACCACCCCAACCCCCCCCCCCCCCCCCAAAAAAAAAAAAGGTGTAGAAGGTGGGGCAGGAGGAGGGGGGTTGGGATTGGAAAAGGAACTCTAAAAAACAGAACTAAATATAAATGCGATCGACAGAAGATAAAAACAGCATTTGTAACCTGATAAAGCGGATGAAACTTCCCAGAGCAAGCCTTCACAACCTCCTGCCCAACAATACCACCGAACATAGCAGCCATTGGATTAAGTTCGGCACGTGCACCATGAGAAAACTGCTGTAAAAGGATTGGGATTATATCCTCCAATTTGCCCTCCCCCCTGCTTTCATTTAAATTGGTGGCAATAGAGACCAGCCTCTGAGCATCATCTTCTGAACCAGCAAGAGGAAACCGTGCCAAATCTGATCTGAACTTGTCTAATGCTTGGAAAGCCAAATGCAGCAGAGGTGGGCGGTCAAACTTTGAGAAATCACTAAGAAGAAAATCACCAGGATCACTAATAGCTTCCCTCAGTGTCTTGAAGTTCAAAACTTTAGGCTGCTTCACCTGAGTAACAATACCACCTCTTTCATAGGGACCAAAGTTTGTTGTGTCCTCGTCGAGGGTAAATGAATAAGGTCTTGCACTTCTAATTTTTCTTGGCTTGCCATCATTAAGTTCCGTCATGCCTCGTACTTCTGAGAACACAACTAGGTCCCCCTCCTGAAACTCAAGCCTTTCATCATCCACACACGAAATTAGGGCAGGGTTGTCATTACTAATCGATGCAATAATTCCCGTATGAGGTTCTTCACCATCTACATCAAAAACTGTGAACTCAGGGCCAAAATCACAAAAGACATAACCAAATAGACCTCTCACTTCAGTTCTGATAAATGCTATAGGGGGCTGATGATTGTGGCAGTAATCACTGAATTCCAATGCTTCCTCTAAGCCAGTGTTAGTAAATACCACAGCCTGCATTAAAACAACATAGTGTTCAGTGTGTTAGCATGAAACTATGATGTCTAGCTAGACAGTTACATTAGAATTTCTTACCAGTCCAAAGTCCAAACAATTAGCAAAAGGAGATTAAAGACAGTTCGCAAATTGATATATCTCAACAGGAACAAATTGCAAGAATTTAGCATGATTAAGGAAGTAAGTGCACACTGCATTCCCAAGGTCCCGATGCTTCTAGATTTCTCTGGTTGAAGGAACTTGTTTTATCAACTAAGACATATCTCCTTGTATAGAAATACTACCACAAACGCACAAGTCGATTTGGATACTTAGGAAGCACTAGCCAAAAATCATACTAGCAGTTGTAAGTACAGATTGACACGAAAATATGCAAATCAACGCAGCATCAAAAGATACGAGCAAATCTACTACTACAATTATAATTATAAACTATACCTCAACCCCAAACAAGTAGGGGTCGGTTATATGAATCCTCACTAACCATGTTTTCTTTGATTAAAATTCATCCAGGCCAGCATAAGGATAAAATGCGCTCCTGAATTACTTTTACAATCCAAAGAGAAATCCACCATAATACTATGTCAAGAGGTGGGGAAAAAAAAAAAAAGCAGCCACCTTTTTTTATAAGTATCATCCGCCTTTTGCATGAAAATAGCATACATCTCTAGATTTTTTTAATCTTTTGGTTGGTAAATCAAAGGCAATATTATTAATTGCACCAAAGAACTTCTGAACGATCTATCACATCTTTCAGAAGTTACCATACAAATCGAAGCGACAAACTCGTGCATCATTGCAAAAATATAGTTTTCGTTGAATAAACTTGGAAAAAGCTAAAACACAAAGCTGGCACTTCACCTGGAAATCAGAAAGCTTTTCCTTGGTCAATTTCGTAGTCAAAGTTGAGACGACTACAGCATTGTTGAGCTCTTGTAGCTTTTGAACAGAAGCAAGTGCTCTGTTCTTACCAACATCACTCTCTGAGAAAATAAAATTGCTTGACAGATCCCACAACTGCACTTCTCCTTCATCATGCAGAGTCACAGACTTTACACCAGCAAGTATAAGATTCTTTGCTGCAATCACATGGAAATACAGATATCACATAAATGCAAAGAAACACTAAATACCAAATATAGCCTGATTGACATGATGCCACCAGAAAAAGTCCAGAATTCAATCTTTCTTATATAAGCTACAGTTAGTGCAATTGCAACAGCAGTTAACAAGTGCAGGTACACGTAACTTATGCAACGTCTTCTACTGCATTACATAGAACTTTTAGTAGGCTTTTGGCCACAGATTCCAAATATTTTTCACTTTATTTGGAATTTATAAAGCTGGAGTTGTGTTTGGTTATACTTTTTGCAAAGGAGAGAAGAGAGCACTTTATTTGAAATTTACGAAGATGCAGTAGGAAAACAAGTTTGGAGCACTTTTCCAAATTTGGAATCCAACTCCAAGTTGGATTTCAAAAATTTTATAACCAAACACTGATTTTGAAACAAAGTGAAAAATTATTCCGGAAAAAAAGTGAATAATTCTCATGGCCAAATGGCTCCTTAATGGTTTCCTTCATTTGCACTTTTCTGACTCTCTCACTAAAAGTGTGTTCTCTTTGGACTTAATGCTTACAGACCATAGCTTGTGCAACGCGCAAGAAACACATCCTAGACTACACTCATGTTAATAGAAAAGTTAACAAATTGGGCGTCCCGATTCAGAACTCAAAATCTAAGTCTCCAGTCTGCAAAAGATGTTAATAGGTAACATACATGTGGAGTCATCAAACAATCTAACAGAACACAGAATAAATTCAAAAACCTAAAAGAACAGACAAAATCATTAAAAAACATTATAAATACCTATTTCAGCACCAAGCCCTTGGATCCCCGAGACAAGAACGTTCGAAGCAAAAAGCCTCCGCATAGTTTCACGGCCATACACGGCGAGCTGTCTGCTGTGGAGATCCTCATCAATATCATGTGGATTACCATCATCAAAAGCCATCTCTGTAACCGATCGTTCACCAATATTACTGCTGCTAGGGTTACCGTTAGTATTATTATTTATGACCTCGTTACTACTGCAACCGCTGGTATTATCTTTGGTGCAGGAAGAGATCACACAACTAGTTTTACGCTTTTTGAGAGCACTTTCTGGATCACAACTGCTACTGTTACCTTCAACTACCACGCCTTCTGCCGGTCTCTTTCTAGGAAGCATATAGTGCAACAAACTGCTAAACGCTCGGCGTAAACCCATTGAAACAACCAAAATCAGAAAACAACTCAATAATGCAAGATCAGATGACACAAAATGCATATGAACTAAAGCACGATAATCCGATATATCATAACAACATAAATACTTAACACTAGCATTTACTTTGTTTCATTTATAATTTATTCCAAATACAGTATATCAAGAAAAGAAGAAATGCAAAAACTCAAAGCAACATAATCCGATATATCATAACAACATAAATACCTAACACTAGCATTCACTTTGTTTCATTTGTAATTTATTCCAAATACAGTATATCAAGCAAAGAAGAAATACAAAAACTCAAAGCAACATAATCCGATATATCATAACAACATAAATACCTAACACTAGCATTTACTTTGTTTTGATTGTAGTTTATTCCAAATACAGTATATCAAGCAAAGAAGCTTGCACCGAAAGACAAAGCCATATTATTTTACTTCTTTTTTTTTTTTAATTACAATATCACAGCTGAATCTCAGTAGATCGTGAGAGCAACAAACATAACACTTGTCAATTGCAATTGATTCCAAATTCCAAACACCGTATATCAAGCATAGACGTAAGCTTGCACCGAACACTCAAAAACATGACTTATTTTTGGTTGTTCCTTACATGAATGTAGTGGATCATGGCTAATAAAATATCGTCGCTTGCGATTAACTCCAAATACATTATATCAAGCAAAGTGCACCGTGATAGCAAGCAAAAGCATGATTACAACTAGCATTTACTTTGTGTCATTTGTAATTTATTCCAAATACTATACATCAAGTAAACAAGCTTACAGACAAAAGGCATATTATTATTATTATGTTTTTCTACAATAACACAGGTGAATCTCAGTATATCATTTCACCAACAAATATAACACTTGATTCCAAATTCCAAACACAGTATATCATAATAACTTATTTTGTTTTCACAGTATATCATCAAGCAAAAAAGAAAAAAAACTTGCACATAATACAAAAAAAAAAAAAAATACATGACTTATTTTATTTTTTCAACACGAATCTGATGGATCGTGAGAGCATCGAAGATATAGTCGCGCTTGCAATTAATTCCAGAACTAAAATCTCAGTAGATCGTGATAGCAAAATTTAAAGCAAACTGATAATAGATGAAGAAATTACCGATAGAATCAGAGGATATGTGTAAATCTCAAAAGCATATAATATCACATGAAAAATGTTACAATCACGTTTTATTTAATGTAATTTTAAATTTACAAATATTTTTCAAATATTGTGCATTATTCCTAAACATCAGTACATCAAAGGACTAAATCTCAGTGGATCGTGATAGCAAAATTTAAAAGCAGAACTGATTATTATAGATGAAGAAATAAATTACCGATAAAATTAGAGAATATGTGTGAAGAAATAGAGAGTAATTATGGAGAAGAATTTTCATGGATTTGCTAAAAAAAAAACGATAGTAGAGGGTAGTCAGGGGTATTTATGGAATTTTTTTTTGGTTTAGGGATTTGGGAGTATTAGAGGACAGGTGCCTAACTATGGCTACTGCGGAAAAATAGTTAGCGTTTTCATTACGTGAATCTATCTTTCTTTCCTTTGTAACAGGGAAAGACAGAAGGTTGACTCGTGTTTCTTTTTTGGCCTTCCTCTTTTTTTTTTTTTTTTTTTTTTTTTTTTTTTGGGGGGGGGGGGGGGTTTACTAGTTCTAGAAACTACCATTGGGGGGGGGGGGGGGGGGGGGGGGGGGGGGGCGGGGTGGTATGCATATAACTGAAATTCAAATTTTTTATATTGCGATTTCGGTATTATAATATTTAGTATAGTATTTGGTATGTATTTTAAGTGTGGTATTCAATGCGGTATTCATAAAAAAAATATCGAATCATACAGAATTAATTTGGTGCGGTAATAATATAGTATTTTTAGAAACCGAAATTATGTATGGAAGTTTCAAATATCGTACCATGCCCATCCCTAACTACCAAAGATACATAAATTGACAAAATCAAAAAATCTCAGATATATATAAAAATATAAATGTCAAAAGCATATAATATCACGTAAAAATGTTTTTTTCTTCCATCTGGTGTTCGGTACCTACATTGGAGCCGGACTATATCTGGATTCATGCAACATAGGGTGCCATTCGGGAGAAGCACTCCCTACCAAGGATTTTTTCATATCTAGGGCTCAAACCCGAGGTCTCTAATTAAGGAAGGAGCAGCTTCATCCGGTGCACCACATTTTTTGTGAAAATGTTACCATAACGTTTCATTTTACAAACTATTTCTTTGAGCAGAAAATTTTCTAAAATTTTCTAAATATTGTGAATTACTCCTAATAAGTGTTGTGATTACTTCTTAATAGTTTTTAAAATATATATTTTTCTTTCAAAGATAAATGTTTTAATATATAAATTCGCGCGGATTTGGTGTTTTGACAATCGTGCTTTGAGTCCTTCGTATTATACTGGACAAAGGGTGTATAAATAATATTTCTTCCGTTTCAATTTATGTGAACCAATTTGATTGGATACGGGATTTAAAAAAGAAGAGAAGACTTTTAAACTTGTGGTATTAATGAATCACATATACTTTGTGTGGCTATAAATCATTGCATAAAGATAAATTGTTTCTAAATATAGAAATGGGTCATTCTTTTTTGCACATATTAATAAAGAAATATGTTCACGTAAATTGAAATGGAGGGAATATCTTTTTATAATTAAAAAAATTTAAAACCCATAATTAAAAAACTATTGACATTCTAAATAGTACTCGTAAGAGTTTAAGTTTTCACACGATATAATACATAATCAGATTACTTATTAGGTTGCTATAATTAATATTTTGATCAGTATTAATTTGTAATTTGATATAAATAGTACTCCCTCTTTTCAAATTTATGTGATATTTTTTATTTTTTGAGAGTTAATTTGATTAAATATTAAAGCTAAATTGGATTAGATTAACTTAATATTTTAAGATTAAAATTTATATATTTGAACTGCATGAAAAGTACTATAAGTTGCAACTTTTCTCATATGAATTTGGTGAAAACATATATCAAAATTCATGCAGTTTGTATCTCGGAAAACGAAAAGTATCACATAAATTGAAACAGGAGGAGTAACTAATTTGTAATCACATAGTTAAAATTAGTTGACTATCAATATATACAATATTTTTAGAAATATTTTTAACAGTGAAAGATGTTATTTATAATATTCCATGCAATTTTTAATTATGTAATTTTTTATTTTCTAAAAATTTAAAAATAATGTTTGTAATCACACAAAAAGATAACATCATATTTGAACTCAATATGCTTTTATTAAGATGGAAAGTATATATTATAAAATGGAACGGTAATTTTGCATATGGTCAATGTCATGCCTGCATAGGGCGGTGTGCCATGACCCGTTCCAAAACTTGGGCTAAAAGGAATAACCCCATGACCATTCAAAATTGAAGTTGCCAAATATATATATACTATATTATAAACCTTTCAAAACAAAATTTAGGTGTGCTTCGTGAAAGAACCAAGACATTACTTAGGTCACTGTTGTAATATAATATAGAGTTACAAACTCACATTTAGCGTGATATTGTTGAAATTTTTTTATAAGAAAGATTCCAGGTTAATTTATGTGCAACAAGTGGTGAACTATCTTCGTTTAGATCTTTTTCACTCTTAAAAGTTATGGGTGAAGTAAGTATACCATAGAAAAATGCATTATTTTGCACCGTAGGTGTTCTGCAAAAGAATAGTATATATAAACATTGTTTGAGCAATTTTTGTAGTGCTACATGCTTCATACCAATGACATAAAAGTTTTGAATCATGCTGCACCTTGATTGACAAGGGCATTTCAGTCATTTACATCGATATTTCATTTAAATTTTATTATTGAATTTGTCAAATACTCTCTCTCCGCGAGGCTATCTCACGTACACAAATACATAAAAAAATTCTAGAATCAGAGGTCCTGAGAAAAATAAACAAATCCAGCCCTTCATATATTCCATAGCTTTCAGAATAAGACTTCCATTCTCTGAAGTTATTCTCTTCTGGGTCTTCCACTTTAGCCTAAGCACTTTCATTGCTCAAATTTTGTTTAATCTTCATCAAAAATATATTTTTTTTAAAAATAGTGACATCAGGGTTTAATTCTGAATTTCAGTGTTGAAATTAGTTTTGTTGCATCAGTGCATGTATATGTTAATGCTAGCTTTACCTGTGAGATGGTGGAGTGGGGTGCAACTGAAATGTGATATCGAATTTTATGTTGAAATGTCTGTATGCGAAAAGTGGGTAAAAGAGACAATTCGGAAAAATATCAGCATAGAGTAGTTGTACATTGTGCAGTAAGAGCGTCAGGTTCACTAAAAAACCAGGCAACTTTGATTTAATTTCAGGCATACCCCTCAAGTTGCAGAGCTTTCCTTTACTCAATGCCACATGTGTGAATGCATATTTCAAAAAATGTGGGCCCTACTATATTGCTTGCCTTAGGAAGATTATCAGAAAATTACTTTTTTTTTCCTCCTGGATCAGACCGGTATATAAGTTGTAAAATTAGCATTTAAGACCAATTCAATTTCTTTTTTTCTTACATAAGCACGACATCATATTAATACTTCTGTTTTTGCTATTTCCAATTAAAGGAAACAACGAGTATATTCACTGAAATTTTAAAGAACGTAGTTTTTTATTTAAATAGAAAATACATTTGAATTTTGTGTCGTTTATGTTACATCCCGTATCTTAATCTGCAAGCAAGTTAGGCTATCCGTATCATTAAGAGTTTTAGTGGAAAAAGCGAAGGTTTGAACGTTTTGCGAAAATGATTGATAAGCTATTTCGTACCATGACTCCTTGATTAGTTGGGAAATTGGGAAATTACCCTTAATGAAAGTTGTAGTAAGTAGAAATACCTTTCCAACCATATAAGACCGCGCCAATCGAGATCGGAGCAAGGATATATGATCGTCTCAATATGGCTAATAGTAAGGCGCTTAAAATTCTAGAATAGCCTAAGTTTTCGATACGTCTGCCTTCCAGTCCAATTTAGTGAAAATCCGTTGAGAATTTGAGGAAACTTAAAACACAAAAGTTGTATCCCTTTGAAATAGCTTTCCAACGGTATATTGTGGAGCCCAAACAGAGCTCTGTACAAGAAGTTATGTCCATTTTACCGAACACTTCACAGAACCGACACACGTCGCTTTTCAGGGCGCGTGAGGGAGCGGGCCGATCGCAAAAAAACACCCTCTCTGAATATTGACCTGCAGGGGGTCGTGCGCTGTAGGTGCGTCGCGGGTCCATTGCATAACGGGTCGGGTTTCTGGTCAAAAGTAGGGATTTTGCGTTTAAGCTATATTTAAGCTTGGGGTTTATTTCCCTAACACCCCTAGTCACGAAAAATCACCCTAAAGTCAGAGGGAACAAGTTCCAAGCCTCAAGAACCCTCCAAGGTAAGTTTTATCACGATTCTAGGTTGAATTCAAGTCCCTAATCTCTGTCTAACTTGAGTAAACCCTTCTAATCGATAGAGTTGTGAGTGAAACATTATTGTTGGGCGTGGAAACCCTAGAACTCGAATTCAAGAGATTGAACGTCAAAAAAGTGATAGTTTCTATACTCTAATCATTCATAATAGTGAATTGATGAGTTCTGGGAGAATAGTAAATGGGTTTAGTAAAGAGAATTACACAAACTATAGTAGGGTTTTGGATTGTTGACTTGAGATTGTTATAATCATATGGCTGATAGAGGATGATATTAATTACACCTAATTGAGATTGTAGAATCACCTAGAAGTAATAGAATGGGAATTGGGTGAAGAAACACCATTAATGGAGATTGTGAGCTTTATGCCCACTAAGTGTTTGATAAAATGCTTAGATGACCAAAGCATGGATATTATTGCTAATATAGATTTCCTTTGACTTGTATTGATATAAATCAAAGTTGAAAGGGTTGACGAACATTGTATTACGCTCAAAGGCCGGAATTAAGGTATGTGAGGCTAACTATCTACGTTAGAATATTAATGATTCTCCCTACGCCTCATACTTCATACTTGTCGTAATTTGACTCGAATATAGTTTAGCCCTAGTTTCATGATATGATATCGAAAGCTGTTATCTTCTAGGGTTGCGATTCTACGTAGGTCGTTCATGGTTGTCACTTTGAACATCATGAACTCGGCACGTAATCTTTATAGACTTATGCATTGTTATCACAACAGTCTCGGTCGGTGTATAACCGATTGTGCATGAGTCCCTTAATCGAAAACGAGTATCATACTATCGGTATAGCCGATTTCGGTCTTGTAAATTGTTAATGCGAACACTTGCATATCGTATTTTTGGGCCACAGCTGCCGCGATTTATGCATATGTATTGGCAGGCACGAGGCCACGCTTTTGTGCACATTATTTGGGCCACAGGCCACGATTATATTTACGATTTTACGGAGTGATTCTTCATCCGAATTGTGGAGTACTTCGACCTTCTTGCTTTCTGTTTAGTTCGATTTTCGATTTCGGCCCGCATTTTATTGCTTCGATTTGCTTTACATACCGAGTACAATTCAAATGTCGATGTCCCTTTTATTTAGTTGGGGCCCCGTATCTCGCGATACGGTAACGATTTATACAAAGCCGACGATCCGGCTACTTGTGAGGGTTCGTATCGCCTATCGCGCGAGCCTCAATTTCCTTCGGGCGATATCGGTCATGCGGTTCTTACAATTTCTGAACTTTACCTTTTTGTATTATTGTAGGGCTTCATACACAATCCGGACGTCGTATATTTGTTATGTTAGCCTTGTAGACATCTATACTCAGTCGTTCAGTTGTTTTGGTTTAGCCATGTTGGCTACTTTCAGATATGTTCAAATTATCTAAGTATTTCCTCATTATGATTTCAGTCAGACCTTTAGTAAATCGACGTGTTTCGTTGCTTTCCGTATTCGGCTATGTTTTGATATCACGTGTTGATTCGGCACCAAATGTTCTTGTTCGCTCGGTCACATACGATCGGGCGCTTGGATGCCGTGTTACGTCCAGGCCTAGGTTCGGAGCGTGACAGTTTAAACCTTTAAGATTTGATCTAAATATATGAATTAATATAAGTTTGATTTATTTCTAAAATTTACTGAATCAAAGTTTGATAAAAATAATAAATACGTTCTGAGTCCAATTTACATAAACTAACAATATAATATCTTTTAGACTTCTAAATTAATTAAATTTAATCAGTTATGCAAATTTATTTACTTTAAAAATACTTAAGAAATTTCGTGAAAATGAGAATTTTGAGTTTTCACAAGCTATAAGTTCATGACCAAAGATAAAGTTTTGGATATAGGACGCTAACTATTTTATTGGCCATGTTTTGAACATATACGTTTTGGCAATTGGAGAAGCAGACGAATTTAAGCGGATAATTATATTGAAAAATACGTTAAAGAACAAAATATGCATAATTTTAGTTTGAGAAATTAATTATTTGGAAATTTTTCACTTTTTTTCATGAAAATTATGCATTTTATTTGGAAATTAACATTTGGCCATGGAAAAAATTTCACTTTTTTTCGGAAAACATTTTCACTTTATTTGAAAATTAACGTTTGGAATTTCCATTTTCACTTTATTTGAAAATTAACGTTTGGCCATGGAAATTCCAAATACAACTGAAAAACACCAAAAAACTTGTTTTCACTTTTTTCACTTTCAATACATTCAAACTACTAAATATTCTTTGCAAAAACTATAACCAAACACGACTCCATCTTCAACTCCAACTCCAAAATATCAAATAAAGTGAAAAATATTTGATTTTCATGGCCAAACACCTACTAAGTAACCAGTTAACATTAATAAAATATTTTTTGGAATAACAAAAAAATCCAATCTTTCATCTTTTACTCTCTGGGCAAAGAATATTTGATTTTTATTAATTTAATATGTATCTATAAATAGTAAACACAAAAAAAATTAGTAAAAGAATTTAAAATTGAATCTAGATATGAAAGTTCAAAGAAAATACGCTTGACTTGAAAATGTATGTAGTATTTTCATTACATTGACATAAATGATACAACTAATTAAATTAAGTGACCAAGTGATAAATTTCTTCAACGATGTTCAAGGTTTAGTATATATGTATAAAAAAAAATTGTTTGTTTTACTTATACACACAATATAACTTTTTATATATTTTTCGATGAAGAGTGTTCAATTGACCATTCTTCGCTCTATGTGGCTAGACCACTACGCATGTATCATTTTCCCGCCAAAAAAGAATAAAAAACAAATATCCTATCATGCTAATATTTTTCCATCTATTAGTTAATTAAGACAAATTACATTCTTAGCTTCATTCAATAATGAGATGCATTTTTTTTTTTTTTTGGTGATAAATCAACTTGTGAGCGAGAAATTGAAATGAATGACCTTTGTGTGATTACACGATGATAAGGAGAAAATTGAATGTTAGATTTTTAGTGTCTTACAACTTAAAAACATATGTTATCATACTTGATACTAATAATACTTGACAAAATTATAGGATTAAAGACACTTTATTACTTTAATAGCTACACGATTTTCTTGTGAACTTTATATGTTCATTTTCTCTCTCAATATTCCTAAAAAAAAAAAAAAAACAAGGGAAACTTTTAAGATTACTCTATATGCAATTTATCTAACTAAATGTAATTAGTCATATTGGACCCGTCCAAGCACGGGCTTAAATGGGCAATTCGCAGAATTGCCCTTCTTTTGGGGTGGTCTTTAAATTTTGCCCCTCATATTTGAAATGTTTAAATTTTGCCCTTCTGGCTAACACCCATAGGTTCCAAGTTCGAACCCGCGCGGTCAAAATTTTAAAAAAAAATTCGCAAGAGCGCTTAAATTTCGCTATGCCGCCAACGGCATACACTTGTGAAGGAATTACCAAAGTTATGCCGACCCTAATACTTATGCCTCGTTGGCGTACTTGGCATAAGTATGCCGGTCCGGTATAACTTTGATAATTCCTTCACAAAGTTATGCGGATCCCAGATAAAAGTTTGCCCATTAAAAGTATGCCCCCACCGGCCAGATAACTTTGTGAAGGAATTATCAAAGTTATGCCGTCCTAACAACAATGTAAATAAATATTTGAGTGATAAGTCATAGCATGTTTTGTTACCAGCTATCCCGCAAAGTGGTTCAAAATATTCATCATTCTTGTGGAAGCTTGCTAGGTGTATCACGTGGAGGACCTAAAGTTTCGATATCATGATATAGCATTCGAATTGCTTCGACCGACCATCTATAGCTAGCTTACTTACACCGTAATTATTGTCTTTGGCTTTATCTAAGATTTACTTTCGCGAGAATAAACATGCTTTCTTGTCAAAGGAAATGGTGACGTACGGTGCAAATGCAATTCATGATGAGGTTGTCAATCGTGCGTATGTGTTAATATTGTTAAGTTTGGATTCCGTTTATTTTAATTAGGGACGGGTACGTAGTTAAAAATTATGTGAAGAATCGACTTTTTCTTGAATACTTATGCCTTACGGGCGGCACTTGGCATAAGTATGTGGTCCCGATAACTTTGATATTCCTTCACAAAGTTATGCCGGTGGGGCATACTTTTAATGGGCAAACTTTTATGCCGGACCCGGCGATAACTTTGTGCGAAGAATTATCGAAAGTTATCTTGACCGCATACTTACGCCAAGTCTCGCACAGCATAAGTATGTCGGTCCGCATAACTTTGTAATTCCTTAACAAAAGTACGCCGGTCCCAGATAGCTAAATTTAAACTCGCCTTGCGAATTTTTTTTAAAATTTTATCGGCGCGGGTTCGAACCTCGGAATCCCATGTGGATAAATGGGGCAAATTTTAAAGATTTCAAATACGAGGGCAAAATTTAAAGACCACCCCAAAAGAAGGGCACTCCGCGCAAAAAAATGGGCTTAAATTATCTAGTTTCTTTAATAATTACAGAATTTGATCTTGCTTGAGATATTTTTGATAGCTTGATCTTCTCTTTGAATTATTAGGTAGCTCGAGTTGAGCATAATAGATATGTATGCACTCGTTTTCAAATTGTAATGAAATTGGAACAAAACATGAAATACAATCCTCCGTTATCCTACTTTGAGTTGGTGATGGTGGTGTTGATGGTAATAATGGTGGTTGATGGAGGAGATGATAGTGGTGGAAGAAGACGTGAAGGGGATGGGGTAAAATGGGCTTGGGTGGTTACGTGGCATGCCACATCTTATTCACTTCAACCAAATAACAATGCCACGTGGAATTGGAGGTCCACCTTAAACATTCCTAACAGAGCAAGGGTATAGTTAAACCATTTAGGTAATGGCGGGGGTACTTCTGTATGTATAGTATAACGAAGGATAAAGTTAATCATTTTCGCATAATACAAGGATAAATTTGGCCCGTGTCATTATAAACTTTATCAAGAATTCAAGTCTTGGTAATTGATTTATTTTTGGTAGAAGTGTTTTACCCCACAACGTGAAACTTCTTGTCGCGAACCCAATTAGACCAAAAGTAGGTATGGAAACCGAGTACAAAACCAATACAGTAACATACAACAAAGTGGAAACGTAAAGACATAGAGCGTCTGTAGCTCAGTGGATAGAGCGTCTGTTTCCTAAGCAGAAGGTCGTAGGTTCGACCCCTACCTGACGCGTTGGTCCTTTTTTAATTTCCTTTCATTTTATCCATTGCTGTGGCCTGTACGGACGTTTAAATCTTAATCCCCTATAAATTCTCTTGGCTATACGTAGGTCTTAGTTGTTTTATTGTCAAAAGAATAGAAATGAAATCTTAGTTTTATCATCCAATAGAAATTTTAGAAATGTTCTTAATTTGCAGGCATTTTCATCTATATTTAAGTTAGTATGCGTAAGAGTACATTTACTATCTTCAACTTGAACTATATATGACATCATAAACGCAATCTTTTATATATGTCACTGTTTTATGGCCTAAGATACATTTGATTTGGCTCAATTGTGATCTTAACAAATTAAAAAAAGAAAAAAGTACTATCCCCTTCCCAATTACTGTAACTCATATTCTTCCGTCAACCACCTATATAGAGCATATAGCCTTCACTGGCACTACATGTGTTTTATTGTCTCCTACCTCTTGCTATGTCTTCCCTTTTAGTTAATCTCCTTCTTTGTGCAACAACTTTAACCCAAGTGATGATTCCGAAATTCAACACTAAGTCAACAACAACAACATACCCAGTGAAATCTCATAATACGGTACGCATAGGGGTAAAAGAAAAGATACGCGGATCTTACCCTTACCTCAAAGGTAAGCGAGGTCAAGTTTTCCGAAATTCAACACTAAGCCACTAACATGTAATTGATATATGCATACGATATAGTTAGGACAGATCTCCATAAGAATTGAAATATTCAAGTTTAAGTTCTTGCATAATTTACGTTTTTTCATATTTCTAACTTTTGCTTTAAATGCTACTCACCTAATGAAATACTTTAGCAGTGAGAACTTATTTTTTTTCTGTTGTTTTCAACTTATAAGGCTAAATTAATTAGTTTTTAAGCACAAAAATGGCTTTAGCCCTACACTCAAAAAAAATTTTATAAGCAATCCAAACGTGTAGTGAGAAATCTAAATTATTGAGCCTTAAAGTTTCATCCAGTGGACGTGCCGGAGTGGTTATCGGGCATGACTAGAAATCATGTGGGCTTTGCCCGCGCAGGTTCGAACCTGCCGTCCAAGGACCTTTTGTCTATGTTAAATTTTATCTTTTTGAAGCTAACTATCCTCAATTTCATATGGTAGATTTTACTAATTCTTTAAAGTTTATAGATTTTTACAATGAGGTTGCATGAATTCTTAATTTTCACTTTGATAGTCTATTTGGCCAAGCTTTTTTTTTTTTCCTTCAAAAAGTGCTTAATTTTTCCGAACAAGCGTTTATTTTAAAAAAGTGAGATATTTGGCCAAACTTTTTGAAGAAAATAAGTCCACGGACCTTTTGTCTATGTTAAATTTTATCTTTTTGAAGCTAACTATCCTCAATTTCATATGGTAGATTTTACTAATTCTTTAAAGTTTATAGATTTTTACAATGCGGTTGCATGAATTCTTAATTTTCACTTTGATAGTCTGTTTGGCCAAGCTTTTTTTTTCCTTCAAAAAGTGCTTAATTTTTCCGAACAAGCGTTTATTTTTAAAAAGTGAGATATTTGGCCAAACTTTTTGAAGAAAATAAGTGCTTCTAAGGAGTAGCAGAAGTTATTTTTATAAGCTAAAAAAAATAGATTCTGCCCAAAAGCACTTTTGAGAAAAATATACTTAGAAGCACTTTTTAAAAGCTTGGTCAAATACTAATTCGCTCAAAAACATTACTTGAAATATAAACTATTTTTCAAAAGTATTTTCAAAAAACACTTTGAAAAAACTCTTTTCTCAAAAAATCACTTTTCAGAATAAACTGATTTTAGAAGCTTGCCAAACATGTTATGAACTTGCCACTGCTTCACTATATGTTTGCAAGGGTGGTTTTGACTTTTTCTTCTTTTGCAATTAAAAGTTGTTTACTAACTTGAAACATAATAAGGCAACAATATTTAGTTAATTTATATATGCTTATAAACTGTAAAACTCTAGGTATATGTTTTTAATAAATTGTTATACTGCTTTATCCGATAACATAGTAAGTAGTAACATTTTTGAATGATTACGTTCTAAGGATAGACCTATGGCAATTTTACGAAAAAAAGAGGAAATAAATGTTTGACATTTGGTTATTTAAGCTTTGTGAACTAGGCCTCATTTGTTTTCATTAAGATTAAGACGTCTGAATCTGAATGCACATCTGAATGATTAAGATATTGTCTTTAGGTCTGAACAATGAATAATTAAGACTGTTTGTTTTTCAATATCTGAATGTGCATAATGTATTTATTTAAACATAATAAATATACAATTCAAATTAAAAAGTAACTAAATAGTAGAAAATAAATACAAATTTAATAAAAAAATATTATTTGATAAAAAAAAAATGAAACATTTATATTCACTAGTAATGGTGGAGATGTTTTGTAGTCATGGTGGGTAGTGAGTGGGTAGTTGGGGTGGCAGGTAGGAGGTAGTTGGGGTGGGATTGGTGGTGGGAGGGGGGCGGGTGGTGTGGGGTAGGGGTCATGGTGGGGTTGGTGGGGAGTGGGGGGGGTTGGTGGTGGGAAGGAGGGGTGGGTGGTGTGGAGTAGGGATTGGTGGTGGAGAGTGGGGGTGGGTGGTGTGAGGTGGGATTGGGGTTGGTGGTGGGGTGGGGGTGGTGGAGAGCGAGGGGTTGGAGTGGAAGGTGGGTAGGTGGTGGGGTGGGGTTGAGGGATGGGCGGGGTTGGAGTGGAGAGCCGGGCGGGGGTGGGGGTTGAGGTCGAGGGTCAGGGTTGGGGTTGAGCCTCGACGATAGAAAAGTTCCATACAAAAATACCTCTTAACGATATTAAGACTTGGTTCACATCTTCATCATTAAGACCTATTCGTACCCAATAAGCTTGATCTTAATGTAAATAAATGCACTTAACGACCCACGTCCGAACCATTCAGATTCAGATATCCAATAAATGCAAACAAATGAGGCCTTAAGTTACCTGGTGATTGAAGTTTTTTGGCTAATTGTGTCAAAGGTTATTTATTTTTTATTTTTTTTTCAAGTCAAGGTCAATGGGTTTCGAAGGTTTCTTGCTTTTGGAGCCATGGACTGATGGACTTAAAATTGTTTAGTGCACTTATAATGAATTACTAGCAGTTTGAATCTCATTTTTATTAATGTAGCTTTAATAAAAGCATATGATTTATTGTCCTGGAATTCATGAGAAGAAATAGAACAAATACAATAATCACAACTCCTCTCCAGGAAGATGAGAAAAATAGAGCGCCCCCCCGCCCCCCCAACCCCACCGCCACACACACACACACAAAAAAAAACTCAAAAGATCTCCTTAGGTTAAAAAAATGTTTCATGTGTTTGAAATTTCTTTTCATGGCTAACTGCTTCCGTATAGGAATGAATGGAAACGATCATAAACTTCCAAAATTTCCTCATTTCTAAAAATATACTTTTAAAAGAAGTACTCTCTCTATTCCATAATAAGCTACACCTTAACCAAAAAAAATTATCTCATAATAAGTTATTTTAGAAAACCAAGACACAAATTGGTTAGTTTTTCCAATCGTACTTTAGACTAAAACTGACAAGTTAAAGTAACATCTAAATGATGATTGGAAAGCTATGCCACATAAGAATTGGATGATATTGTTGATTCTAATGTCGAAAGGTTTCAAGCATGACGCTCTAATCAAGAGGAAAAAGTAATTTATTTTTATTATATAGGGGTAATTTAGTAAATTTCACATTACATTATCGATTTCTTTAATACGCGCTGTTTTTAAGCTTTTACACTTATTATGGGACGGAGGGATTACTTTCACAAGTTCAGCAATTTGTGTGTAGTCAAGTTTTCAAAAAACTCTGAAAAAAGTTATGCTACTGTTTTGTTTCTACAAATTTTGTCAAACACCTTAACTCTTTAAAATGTTTAATTTTTCTTTTTCAAAAAACACTTTTGACTTCCAAAAACTTGGCGAAAAACATAGCTGGGAGAAAAATGGAAAAACAATAAAATGAATCGTCGACAGCAGGATTCGAACCTGCGCAGGCAAAGCCCAACAGATTTCGAGTCTGTCTCCTTAACCACTCGGACATATCGACTTGGTTTTGCCTAATCTCCTTCATAATTATATTAACGAAAATTAGTTGACAATTAAGCCTCGAGTCACATATCTGTGATTTGCTAAGGATTTCAAGGGAAAAAGGAATGGTCTAGATATATTCGACACAACCAAGTTTTGGTAATTTGTCAGATATTAAAGTAGGTAACTGATAACAATGGTGAAATGTGAAGGTCGGAAGGATAGACACAAGATAATGTTTTTTTTTTTAAAAAAAAAAAAGGTAATTTTCGAGTATTAAATATATTGGTCGTTGAAACATGTAGTATGGAACTAAAGTTAGAATGATTGTAAAGTCATAGGTGGAGTGATAAATATTCTTCTATTTTTAATAAGAGGATTGCCTTTGGTAGGGAACATTTTACCACAAAGTGAGAATTTTCGACGCGAATCCAAATTAATCGAGTTATAAAATGAATATCAGAAACCGAGTGCGAACCAAAAAAAATTGTAGTCATAAAGAAGATGAAGTTTGTTTATCAATATGCATGTCATTAACCATTCGAAGAGGAAAACATTTAGATCAATTTGGAGTAACAAAAACTGTAAGATTATTTCATCAAGGAAAACCTTGATGTTACACTATAACACATAATCTGAACACATACCAAGGGTGAATGGAACGGCTATAATACACAAATCATGCTTTAGGTTCTTAACGCATTGTACACAGAGCCACAACTATATTTATATTCAAAAGTCGAATTTAGAACCAGTTTTATGGGTTCAACTGAATTTATACCTTCTGCTTAAACTTAAACTATGTACATATACGCAAAAAAGATTAAATTGTATATAAAATAAGATTATCTCATTCTAAAGTCACTGAATTTAGATCTTGAATTCTTCTATATAGTTGCTAAAATGCAGTCTCAAGACTTGGCTGCTTTCATGTAGACAACTTACAAATATCCATATACTTTCTATTCCCACATCCCACTTATATCAGATTCTCATAATATTACAATTTACAACATTTCCTATAAACAGCTGATTAGAGAACTGAACACCTTCATTATCATCCAAATATGATAAATATTTTACAGATACATGCACCAACTCATCATTTCATAAAAAGAACCAGCATCAAGGAGCTCTATATTATGCAGATACAGATGCAGCCAGCTTAGCACGGCTTGCCCGTGATGTGATAGTTGAACTTATAGTGGATGACTCGGATATTGCTGACTGCTTTAAACAGAAAGGATTAAATTTCCTTCCCATTTTAATGACACTGGTAGATGAGCTGCAACCAGGGATTGGAGCAGTTCCTTTGTAAGCTTTGCATATGTAGCTTATGAAGTTCGTGTAGTCCTGCAACAATGAAAAATTAACATTGTCATCGCACCAGAAGAAAAATACTTTTCGGGCCTGACAGTACTCCTTTGGACTATGTTGCTCAGACTCACTGAAAAAAACTGCAGCACCCGTGTTGGATCCTCCAATAATGCACTACTTTTGGAGGATCCAACATGCACCTTACAGCATTTTTGAAGATTCAGGCAACAGAGCCTTTGGATTGTCTGACGCGACACCATAACTGGTGATCACGACCATCACCTACAGAACTTCCAATCCCCCCCCCCCCCCCCCCCTTGGCACCGGGTGTGGACGACATTTAAGTTAGCCACAACTCGTACAAAACAAAATTCCGGGAAGCACGGAGATATAGAAAAGACTTTTGAGGAACTCTTGAAAGCAAGAGGCAAATTTCAGAGGTAAAATGAATTAAAATTGTTAATCTCCAAACAATGTCTCGTCAGTCGGGGGTTTTTGATGGAAAAGTCGTAGGAAACGTTACCGACGAGCCAAATCCAATGGAAATTGACGATTTCTGGTAGTAATTTTTGCTGGCACTTTCTTATAGTAATGAAATATTTATCCAGGGCAATGCTAGGAAGGGACTATAACACTAGATAATGAACAATGCAAGTTCTGAAATATAGAGGAGAAAGAAACTGACATCATAAAGTGGTTGGCCATCAACAACAACCCATGGCACATATTTATGTGGAGGTTGAAGGGCACTTGTCTCAGCCGCGTAACGTAGTTCAAGCTGCACATAAGATTCAAGTAACATTAATTCACACTACATAAGATATATTACTACCATAAGAAAGAAAACAGTCATACTAAATAAAATTTGTTCAATTAGAGTTCTTTATATATCAAGTTCGCTTCTCATAAGCTCCAAATCTATTATTTTATTTTTGTCAGATACCAAGCCAAACAAATGGATGCTGAGGACAGAGGACTGTGGATCCAAATTATCACTAGATAATTTCATTAATCTCCGCCTATAGCTTAAATCCTTTTCGATCTCAGCATAGCAAGAAATGAGGAATACTTTGTTTTTTTATTAAAAATTTCTGAAGTATTTGTACCACTATGTCAACATTTTCATCTTGAACTTCTTCATTAATATAATTCACCTTCCCTCTTTATTTTACTCCCATGAGTCATGAGAATAGGGTTACAGTTTCACCAACAAGCGGCCACATCTCCTAGGCCCTAGCCCAAAGAATCTGTTTACCTAAATTTCAAATCATTAGCCAGTAGCCACTTGGATAACCCAAAAAAAAAAAAGAGCTGGACCTCAACAATCAACTTTAGAACAGAGAAGCAGATGATCAATCAGACGGCACAAAAAAAGGCATAAGTCACCTTATACCGTACTTTTTCCCCTACTAAGAACGGTTTTCCATGTTAAAATATTGACGGCCTTGTTTCTCCATTTATTCTCGTTGATTACCATATCGAGGTATCCGTTGTTATTCCTATAATTTACCGTGAACATTGTTTTTGGTGTGTTATTTTTCCCAACAAATTGAAGGGCATAACTATTACTATGATAATGAAGCAAGACATTACAGAGACTACTTCACTTTGCTTTTATTTCTTTTCTTGTTTATGACTGTATACTTAACCTTATATTCGTGAAAAAACACTTTAAAATTCATCTACTTCTGTATATATAGATTCATGTCGGAAACAACCTCTCTACCTCCCTAAGTAGGAGTAAGGTCTGCGTACACTCCACCCTCCCCAGACCCCATTTTGTGGGATTTCACTGGGTATGTTGTTGTTGTTGTTTGTATAGATAGATTCATAACTCTCCTCCTCTTCAAAGCTAGCTAGTATGTTCAGGAATGTGTATCTGCTTGCAGAACAATAGTTCGTTCGAAGAAATTCCTCTTTTTCATATTCTTATATTCAACATTTAATAAGCATATAGTGCAAAAATGGGAAACAAAAGATCTGAAATTTGCCAAAGTCCAAAATGAAATCAATCAAGAGAACTTACCTCTTTCCCTCTCTCACTGCAAACACAATCAGTAACGAGCTTTGCCTTCAAATTCAGTTTTTCGAAACATGTTTCCCATTGGGTATAATTCTCATTGTAGATCAAACTTTCCACACAGTAAATGAAAGGAAAGTGTTCATTCTGCATCAAAATGTCCCATAAAAATGCAACTACAATTTTGCATAGTCACGAAATCATTTCTTTCATAACTGAATTATGTGTAAATTGCTCAAAAAATACAGATGACCAGAAAGTGGAATTTTAACTAGCAGCTTACCAAATCTGGCCAGGCATCAATAGCACAAGCCTCTACAGTGTCCAGTAAACATTCAGCTGGACCATGCTGCAACAGTAACAAACAGAACTTCATAAATGTTTAACTGTGCTTGATATTATTCTTATGTATAAGAACCACAATATAACTTAAGTGAGTCAAAGTATAGCCCAAATATGGATGTAGGTCCAGTGGGCAAATCCAACAATCCAACAATGGGTTGCGAGTTTGGCAGAACCCAATGTTTCGAGATCTAACTGTATACATATGTGCAATTGACACTCCTTCGGAGGAAAATTATACTGGGCAGATGCATATTGTTTAGTGTGTGTGTGTATATATATTATATGTTAAATCACTTTCGCTTATGTTTGAGGGTACGTTAAAGTAGTCCTTAAGTATGCTCTAAGCGGTTTTGGTCCTTTAATTTTGTCAAAGGTTAACACTTTTGGTCTCTGTCAACACTTTACGTTCGTTAGATTTGACGGAACTGTGGAAAAATAATTTATTCTTAAACATCAGGAAAGTCCCATCAAATTCTAAAAAAATGAAACACAAAAAACTGCACTAGACACAAAAGAAAATAGTCGGAAATACACCTCAAAAAGCTGCACCAAACTCTAGAAATAGATCGAAAATAGCAAAAACTACAAAAATTGTGCCTCCAAATGTTAGTCCCGCTAAATTCTTGCTCATTTTTCCGCAATTAACAAATACAAATTGTTAAATACTTGACTGAGACCAAAAATGTCAACATTTGACAAACTTTTTTTTTTTTTTAATTCTTTTTATATCTTTTTTTTTTTTTTTTTTTTTTTTTTTTTTTACTTTTGACAAGCTTAAAAACCTAAACCGCTCAGAGCATACTTAAGGGACTACTTTGAACCTACCCTCAAACATAAAGACCATTTTTGTCATTTTCTCCTCAAAAATGGATGTCGCTCCGGTGGGCAAATCCAACAATGGGTTCGTGAGTTCGGCAGAACCCAATGTTTTAGGATCGAACCTTCTACGTACGTGCATAAAAGTAAGTAAAGCCACTCTCTCGACGAAGAACCTACAAGTTTAGATTCTGGGTCTGCCGCTTTTAATCCTTTTCACCTAGTGCGAGTTAACTCACTATGTTTCTTTTCAACCACAATACATAACAACAACGACATACCCAAAGGTAGTCCCACGAGTGGAGTCTGAGGAGAGTAGAATATATGCTAACCTAACCCCTACTTGTGAAGGTAGCAAGGGCGGACCCACCCTAGTAGGAGGGGGGTCACGTGTCCCCCATAACCTCAGGAATACACTGTACATATATAGTGTATATACCTTAAGGAATGTATATGTATTTAAAAGGACCCCTGAGATATATCTATTGCTTTGGTGCATTTTATTGCCTCTTTAGCCCTAGGTCCATATATGACACCTGTGTTCGAGTCTTCTCTTTAAAGCACCTTTATTTCCATTTTTTTTTTTTTTTGAGTTTGTTTTGTTTCCGTTCTAAACCTATTTTCGTTTCTTCCAATTTTAAAGTTTATACTTTATACTACTACTTTACTAATAAGTTAGCATAATTATTAAGTTTTTAAAGAGTTGCACGCCAAACTTTCACATAATAAGTGACATATGTATATTAAGGCAGTGGTCATCGGTGCCCCTCTGCGTCAAAATCCTGTGTCCGCCTCCAGAAGGTAGGGAGGTTGTTTCCGAAGACCCCCAACTCAAGGAAAGGTGAAAAAAGAAGCAGAAACAACAGCAAGATAAAAAGATAATCGAAGCGAAAGGAACAACTGGTAATAATACTAAATACTCCTGTTATAGAAAAGAAAAAAGACTATTATTGGAATACCTGGCATTTGAAGGTGTTATTGGCTTGAATCTTTGTATTGCCCCATGGAACAAGTTTAAGATCAACAATATCAATTATCCCATTCTTGAAAATCTTAGGTAAATAATTAACAATGAAATTAGAACAGCCAGGACAGAGGCTTTCATAATATAAAGCCAAGGTCACTTTCTGCTTGCAAGAAATGGGAGAAAATTGGATAAAGCATAGGAAGCAAACTAGGAAAAATGATACACTTTTTTGCAAAGAAAATCCCATTTTGAGATGAGGAATTTGAGGGGGGGAAATTGGTTTTTGACTTTCTGGAGTTTGAGCTAATGGAATCATTATTATATCCAAAGCAAGAAAAGATCAACTTGCATGTACAATAATTATACACACAATTCATGGAATAATGTGATTACTAGTTGTCTTTTATATGAATAAACAATTTTCCACGTGATTATATTTTATGTAAAAGCTAATTTAGACCGAGTCGGCAACTTAAATAACTCAAAAAGTGAGACTTGGGATCAAAATAACCCATTAAATTAAAAAGTGATAGAAATATTTTTTGCGCACAAAATTACAATTGAAGTTAACACCAATTGCGCACTAATTTTGTGCGCAATAGGAATTACCTTTTGCTGACAGGTACCTTTCCCATCAAACTCTATGAGCTCCTTTATTTTTTATTTGTTTGGTTTATCCTTTTTTCTTCACTTCCAGGACCCACGTATGCCCCTCAATTTGATGCTACATTGGAAAATGAATTATACGATTTTGTTGTTTTTTGTTGTAGGGCCAAAACCACCCCACTTTAGCCGTGTGGAAATAATTATTTATATTTTCAGTTCTTTTGTGGATAATTTGCGATTTTGTGGTAATAATTTTTAGGTATGGTATTATTTTTGTAATGATAATTAGTTATCTTAATTTTTATTATTGTTTATTAATAACTCGTGCGACGTTCTAAAGTAATTATGAAAAAATCTCAACATATTCGAAATAAAGTAATGTCTCGACTAAGCTAATAAAGACTAAAATAACTAATGTCTTGACTAATATTTCTTTATTCTTTGAATATGTTATAATTTAGAGCCTACAGGTCCATGCAGTGTAACATATTTTGAGCTCAAATTGTAACATATTCAAAGAATAAAGAAATATTAGTCAAGGCATTACTTTATTTCGAATATGTCGAGATTATATTTTATGTAAAAGCTAATTTAGACCTAGTCGATAACTTAAATAACCCAAAAAGTGAGACTTGGGACCAAAATAACCCATTAAATAAAAAAGTGACAGAAGCATTTTTTGCGCACAAAATTATAATAGAAGTTAAAACCAATTGCGCACTAATTTTGTAACAGCAATAGGGACCTTTTCCATCAAACTCTATGAGCTAATTTATTTTTTATTTGTTTGGTTTATCCTATTTTCTTCACTTCCAGGACCCACGTATGCCCCTCAAGTTGATGCTACATTGGAAATGAATTATATGATTTTGTTGTTTTTTGTTGTAGGGCCAAAACCCCACTTTAGCCGTGTGGAAATAATTATTTATATTTTCAGTTCTTTTGTGGATAATTTGCGATTGTGTGGTAATAATTTTTAGGTATGGTATTATTTTTTTAATGACAATTAGTTATCTTAGTTTTTATTATCATTTATTAATAACTCGTGCGACGTTCTAAAGTAATTATGAAAAAATCTCAACATATTCGAAATAAAGTAATGCCTTGACTAAGATAATAAAGACTAAAATAACTAATGCCTTGACTAATATTTCTTTATTCTTTGAATATGTTACAATTTAGAGCCTACAGGTCCATGCAGTGTAACATATTTTGAGCTCAAATTGTAACATATTCAAAGAATAAAGAAATATTAGTCAAGGCATTAGTTATTTTAGTCTTTATTATCTTAATTAAGGCATTACTTTATTTCGAATATGTCAAGATTATATTTTTTGTAAAAGCTAATTTAGATCGAGTCGGCAACTTAAATAACCCAAAAAATGAGACTTGGGACCAAAATAACTCATTAAATAAAAAAGTGACAGAAGTACCTTTTGCGCACAAAATTACAATAGACGTTAACTCCTATTGCGCACTAATTTTGTGCGCAATAGGGGACCTTTCCCATCAAACTCTATGAGCTCCTTTATTTTTTATTTGTTTGGTTTATCCTATTTTCTTCACTTCCAGGACCCACGTATGCCCATCAAGTTGATGCTACATTGGAAATGAATTATATGATTTTGTTGTTTTTTGTTGTAGGGCCAAAATTAGGGTGGGCGTTCGGTTCTTCGGTTCGGTTTTATCGAATTTCGGTTTGGCTATTTCGATTTCGGTTTTTTGAAGATGGACACCGAACACCGAACCAAACTAGTTCGGTTCGGTTCGGTTCTTTCGGTTTCGATTTTTTGAAGTTTGGTTCAGTTCGATTTCGGTTTTTTCAATTCGGTTTTTTTGATATGATATTAGAAGCGATTCCATTTACACTAATTCATATTCTCAAAAGCAACAAAACATAAAACTGACAAATTAAAATCAAAATCAAACAAACAGGATACACAAGAATAGAAAACCATAACAATAATATATGATTACTAGGTGTTATATACATACAGCAAGAATAATTAAGAAAACATATAAAGGACATACATTAATCCTAAAGGCACATCCTATTCACATTCTGTTGTTAAAGATATTTGATTTTCTTAACTGAAGTGGAAAATTAGGGATACAAAAACAAAAGAAGGCTTGTTACAATTGATTTTTTTTTGGCTTAAACTTAATTGGCGTATTTTAATTTTTTGTTAATGTATTAAACTTAATTCTTCGGTTCGATTTCGTCAAAGTTCGATTCGCTATTTCTTTCGATTTTTTAAAGGTGGACACCAACAAACCAAACTAGTTCGGTTCGGTTTCGGTTCGGTTCAGTTCAATTTTTTGGTTTTCGGTATTTATGCCCAGCCCTAGCCAAAACCCCACTTTAGCCGTGTGGAAATAATTATTTATATTTTCAATTCTTTTATGGATAATTTGCGATTGTGTGGTAATAATTTTTAGGTATGGTATTACTTTTTTAATGACAATTAGTTATCTCGTTTTTATTATATTAATAACTCGGTTTAAAGTAATTATGAAAAAATCTCAACATATTCGAAATAAAGTAATGTCTTGACTAAGATAATAAAGACTAAAATAACTAATGCCTTGACTGATATTTCTTTATTCTTTGAATATGTTACAATTTAGAGCCTACAGGTCCATGCAAACATATTTTGAGCTCAAATTGTAACATATTCAAAGAATAAAGAAATATCAGTCAAGGCATTAGTTATTTTAGTCTTTATTATCTTAATTAAGGCATTACTTTATTTCGAATATATCGAGATTCTTTTCATAATTAATTTAAGACATTGCACGAGTTATTAATAAACGATTATAAAGACTAAGATAACTAATTATCATTAAGAAAATAATACCAAAAAAATATAATATTAACATAATATTATGTGCATTCTATGTTAATTAATACATTATCTTATGTGCATTTTATGTTAATATTATGATTTTAGGTCCCTATCAATTTTACACAATCTCAAAATTATCCACAAAAGAACTGAAAATAGAAATAATATTGATGAATAGAGACTCGTCTCCCTCTGTCCCGTATTAGTTGACCGCATTATTATAAATATTTGTCTCAAAATATTTGTCCATTTACAAAATCAAAATGGAATTAACTAACTTTTTCCAACTTTGCACCTAACATCAATTGTTTTTTAAAGTAACCAATATTGATTGGAGTTCAATTAATTGAAGAGAGATAAGGGTAAATTAGTAAAAACATCCTTCTTATTTATGATTTCTTAATAAAAGTGTAAAATGGAAAGTGACCAAGTAAATTGAAACGGAGGGAGTACATAATTTTTTTAGAACATCAAAATAGGAGGAATTAATAAATTCAGAAAATTTTAAGAGCTCTCTTCACTCGGTATGTTTTCTTTCTTCCCCTTCTCCCTAATTAAAACTGTGTCTACAATAACATCCATCACGAAGTGAACTATGATAGAGAAATACAAACAAAATAAAATACAAACATATTTTATGTAATAACAAAAGAACTTTAAACTTTAAGTCACTATTTACCTTCCTCACTAATTATTTCCGCACGGTTAAAAGTGGGGTGGTTTTTGGCCCTACAACAAAATCATACAATCCAAATCCATTTCCCAATACAGCATCAACTTGAGGGGCATAAGTGGGCTCTGGAAGTGAAGAAAATAAATTAAACAAAACAAATAAAAAATAAAGGAGCTCATAGAGTTTTGATGGGAAATGTACCAATCAGCAAAAAGTAATTCCTATTGCCCACAAAATTAGTGCGCAATAGAAGTTAACGGTGCCGTCACAATTAACTTTTACTGCACACTAATTTTGTGCGCAAAAGGTACTTCTGTCACCTTTTTTTTAATGGGTTATTTTGATCCCAAATCTCACTTTTTAAGTCATTTAAGTTGCGGACCCAATTTAGATCTCATCAATGAATCCGTGACTTTTTTAGTCTAAAAAAAAAAAAACCAAACTAACAAAAAAAATAAATTACATAAGTAGGTTTCGAGCACAGATTCTGTGCGCGATAGGACCAAAGTGTAACTTTACACTTAAGTCTTTTCGCACACAGAATCTATGCGTAATATGCCTCCATAAAAACCTTAAAACACTTAGCCAATTTTCAACAAACTCTTCTCCTTTATTTCCTCCATTTTCACCCCTTCAACACACTTTTACACCCCCAAAAACATGTCTCAAAGTTCCCAAACCTCAAACTTTGCTATAGTACCCGATGTTTGTGAATGCGGTTATTATTGTAAGCTAAAATTATCAAGGACCCCAGATAATTCGGGTCGTCGTTTTTGGCGTTGTAAAGTGCCTGAAGATTATTTGTGCTATCTAGTTGTTGTTTATTATTTCTATTTATTTTGTTTATTAAGTTTAATATTCCTATGTATTTTGTTTTTACTAGTTGCACCCTTTCATCTATAAAGTAATCTGCACCCTTTATGTACTAATTTATTTTAGTTTTTTCTTTAAATTATCAATTGTTGAACTTTTTATGTATTATTAACTCTATAAATTAATAATAGACTTAAACAATCAAATCAAATTTAAAACTTACTAATATTTTTCTTATTGATGATGACTTCATCATAAACTAACAATACAAATTAACCGCATGAGTCAGAAATTTAAAAGAACTTAAATAACCCCTAATCTTCATCAGAATAGAAGTCCTCAATATCGTTCTCGAAAATATTGCGCTTAAGACACATCTTTTTTCAGTAGATATTAGTTCTCTACCGGTTGATGATGCTTGCTCTTCGGCCAACTTTAGCATATAAAATCTATAACGTCTTGCCAGCATTCTGTTGTTTTCTTTTCTAATCCTTTGTACGGAAAGCTCGCAAGTTTCTGGACCTACTCAAGGTATGGTTATTGAGTACCTTGTTGGGATTGGAGCGTTGAGATTTTCCAAGTCACGAACAAGACGTTCTGATTTGACAAGCCGATGTGACCATTCTCGGTGTAAACAACAATAATATTCTCGCGGATCTGAATATTTCACACTACGTAAAATCATCATTACGTTCTATAAGAAAGTAGGGATTTAGCTCGTCTAGTTTGAAATCACGATTATCACTCAAAAAACTGCTATAATTTGAACCCTCATCGTCACTGCTATATAGTTCTTTTGGAAGGAGTAAAGACCAAGTTGCGTTTCTACTACTCGACATTGAATATGTTGTAGTCTAATAACAAAAGAAAGGGCTACTTATATAGTTGCAAATCCCCACGTACCCCTAGTTTGGGGGGAAGGGGTGGTCTTTATGACCCTACCTACTTACTTTATATAAAAAAATATTAATCTTCATCGGACATCTCACAGTCCGAATCCCACTTGGATCTAAATCTTGTGCTACCATGTACACCATATTCTACCCTAAAGTAACGTATTTGCATCCGATTGTTCTCTTTGCGAAAACGGTTAAGAGCAAAATTAAACTCTTGTTCCACGAGGCATTGACATAACACGTTTTTTTGGGCGTTTAAGCCCTCTCGACGCTAACTTTTGCTCCAAAAGGTCTTTGTTGCAGTCTCCCTAACACGCCAATCCCACTCCTCTCTCATTTTATTATTGTATTCTCGGTTAAATCTATTGTTAGGGTTATTTGAGTATTAAAAATCATCATCTAGTTCCCATGTCCTACCCATTGCTTCGAATATGTTTCCTGGGGTAAAACATGTAATAGAATCAAGATTACCAAATTGGGTGTAGAATGACATGATAACTCATTTTAATGTGAATGCTTCCTGAAATTGTCAATCATATTACATATAGTACTTCATTATTTGACCATTTTAATATGACTCTAACTTGTATTGCACACCATTTTAATGATCAATATAAGTGTTGATTTGACAACACACCACGCATGAAAATTTCAGAAATCTATGACACATAAAGGCTTGATTTGACAATACAATGCTGCATTATTTGACAGTTTTAATATGACTCTCACTTGTATTGCGCACAATTTTAATACGCATTGTAAGTGTTGATTTGACAACACACCACCCATGACAATTTCAGGAATCTATGACACATAAAGGTTTGATTTGACAATACAATGTTGTATTATTTGATCGATTTAATAGGACTCTCACTTGTATTGCGCACTATTTTAATGCACAATGTAAGTGTTGATTTGACAACACACCATGCATGACAATTTCAGGAATCTATGACATATAAAAGCTTGATTTGACAATACAATGATGCATTATTTGACCGTTTTAATATGACTCTCACTTGTATTGCGCACCATTTTAATGCGCAATGTAAGTGATGATTTGACAACACACCACGCATGACAATTTTAGGAATCTATGACACATAAAGACTTGATTTGACAATACAATGCTGCATTATTTGACCGTTTTAATATAACTCTCACTTGTATTGAGCACCATTTTAATGCGCACTGTAAGTGATGATTTGACAATACACCACGCATGACAATTTCAGGAATCTATTTAACATGAATGTTGAACGAGTGAAAAACTCATCAATTTCATAAGTCTAAGTCTTACAAGTCATTGAAAAAAAAAATCAAAGTTCATAGAAAAAATGTCTCAAAATGCTTCAACCTCAGGTTTCACTTTTTTGGGATGGAGATATCCTTAAGGACAATTACTCCGTTCGTTATAGTATCAGACCAAAATCCCATGTTAAATTTCCAACAACTTTAAATTATAAAACACTAGTCAGTTACATGCACCAAAGAATGAAAGCTACACCCACTGAGTTTGGAATCTCAATAACAGGCAGATATCCACAAACAATATCAAACGGTGTAGTGCGTTATAGCATGCACAATATCAACGATGATGAATCTTTGAGTGATTATTTGGGATCACCGGAAGAATATAGTGATTTAGTATCCATTAATGTTCTTGAGATTGTTACACTCCTCGTGTTCATAGTAGTAGAACCCATAGTTTTCTAGTCGGGTATGCCCTTAGAATAGAGACCCGAGCCCGAGTTTGGAGGTAGAAAATTTCTTATCCCATGTACGAGGGTACCAACGAGATATTCCCCGTCAATTTATAGAGTTAAAAGTTGAACAAATCGAATCGACGTGCTATGAACTGAATCAGAAAAACCTGCAGGACGCCAGTCACGATCGACGGGTCATCGAACCTGTCGACGGGCCGTCGTTGTGCGACGTCGACAGGGTTCCGCAGCCATTCATTCTGCAGGCGCAGGTCGACGAGCACGTCGACGGACTGTCGACACGTTGACGGGTCGTCGACCTGCTCATCGAATCGGACAACTAAAGCATTTAATTCTCCGAGTATAAATACGTGGTCCACGACCTTATTTCATATTTCTCTCATTCCCAGATCAGGAAACCCTAATATTTTGCTCTCCCAACATTTATAGCATATTAGTGAAGATTTGACAAGACCCGGACCCCGTAAACCTGAGCTATGAAGAAGAGGTCGCTTCTAGGTTTCTCCAAGAACGGGAAGCTTAGGAGTTAAAGTTAAAGTGATTCTTGGGATTCTTGACCCCTCAAGGTATGTAAATAATTCTTGCTCTTGTATTTGAGTTTACTATCAAGAGTTTTAGTGATTTTAGGTAAAGAGAAGGTATTTGTAGAAATGATAGATTGATGAAGGGCGAGGTAGTGACTTGAGACTATTTTAAGAAAAGATTAGAGATGGATTTACGTATATTTTGATATGTATAGGCGTTATCATTGTAAGCTTATAAAGGAGATAGTCGTCTATAATTCGTTAAGCTTCATACGTGCTTGGGGATGATTAGCAAGCAAGGCAAGTAGCCTAATTAGGCTTATGTTATCTTAATTGTAGATTTACAAGTTCAAGAGGTAGAAGTTGGACGATTTGATATACGTCAAGGTATGTTAAGGCTATTCCTTCTTTCTTTGGCATGATCCTATGATATGAACTAATAAACGAGTAAAAGAGTTTCCATATTACTCTATTCTTATAAGCACTAAGAGAAATACAGTCTTGTTGTTCCCGTACCCCGGTTATGGTATTTCCCTATATACATACCTTGTGATTTCCTATCCTAGTAGTATGAGTTCAGTAAGACCCATGAGAGGTCAATTGTTATTATATTGTTTTGAGAATCCTGTCGTTCAGTTTTATTTGCACTATGCATTCACTTTCAGTTCTCAGGGGTACGAGCGAAAGGCACACTTGACAGGGGGTGAGGGTGTGACCTATGATGTTACGTTTTATATGTGAAAGGCCCACTTGACAGGGGGTGAAGGTGTGGCCTATGAGTGGTCCATGAGTGGCCTATGATGTTGGGATATATATATCCATCGGTGAAAGGCACACTTGACAGGGGGTGAAGGTGTGGCCTGTGATGTGACAATGAGGTGTGTACCCACTAGGTATATATGTATATAGATGCATGTCCATGCTTTCCGACATACAGATTTAGTCAGATGCAGACAGATACTAGTTCATACAGATACATACAGATAGTCATTTCAGCTTATGAGTCAGATCTTATTCATGATTTCTATACATTATTCATATATGTTGCCTTACATATTCAGTACATTATCCGTATTGACTCCCCGTTGCTCGGGAGATAGTGAGGTGGCATTCATGCCCGCAAGAGGCGGTGGTAGATAGGAGGGGTCCAGCCTTAGTAGGACCCTTATCCAAAGAGATCGTTGCACTCCATTTGATCCGAGTTGCGGTATATATTTTGGCAGGCCATTCTTTTGAGATGTATATAGATGCGTATGACGGGGCCCTGTCCCGTCCTTTCTACATCTTTCATTCCAGTAGAGGTCTGTAGACAGTTGGATGTATTAATCAGATAATGTAGCGTTGTCGACTTCTATTCTTTTGTGTACAGTGTATGTAGCATCACCTTGATATTAACCGGCTATATATTTGTTCTTCCGCATATTGTGTATATATATATGTATGCAGATTATACAGAGTTCTGATGTTCCCTCTTATAAGATCAGTTTATGCCATTTATGGGCTGTGAGGTTCAGTATATTTCAGATAAGTGTTTAGGGGTGTTTGGTCGTTAGAGGTCAGACTCCCATCACAGCTCATCGGTTTGGGTCGCGGGACAGAGATGTATGTTGAAAAGATACCCCGTGAATAAGTCCCTCAAGTCCTCAAGTGTTACCTATTCATGGTAACACTTATAGGGACTTTAGATCTTATAGAGACATTTTGAGTGGTTAAGTGCAAATTGGAAAATCTAAGACAAAGAATTTTTAATCTAGCTTACAATGAAAATTGGTAAATATGCATTTTTATATTATTATTGTGTGTAGTAGCATGTGTTTGTTGTATGAATTGGTAAATAACCACTTTTCAAATATTTATAGGAGTTATTCTCAAAACTCGCCAGTGGTACCAAATATGGATGTTGATCAATCCTCTCAGTTCGGTGGAGTTGATCATTCTCCACACTATGACAATGCTTATTAAGTTCATCACCTTGATATTAAATAATCCGTCTATATATATGATGTTGGTATTTAAAATATGTTACTTTTCGTATAGGAGGAGGAATGCACTTGATAATGAAGATTTTCCAAATTATTATGAGTCATCAAAGTGATGACGAATATGAAATAGCTAATAATGCGGAGGTAACATGATGATAATGTTCAAGTTGGTATGACCAACAATATTCCTCAAAACCAACAAAAACCAATGCACCACCACGTACCACCACCGATGGTGGAAAACCCAACTTCTGAAAGCCCAATTCAGTGGCATTCTAACAATATTCCTTATCATGACAGCCTGCAAGGTCGTGATGATGCATTTGTCTTCATAAGAGAAGATGATCATAGTCGCCTAAAAACCTGGATTGAACCAAAGGATCTCAATAGAGATCAATGCTACCTTGCATTAGGAATGATGTTTGCATCCAAAAAGGCATTGTAACGGGCATTTATTATCTGTCAAAATTTATTGTTTTAAGAAAATGAGGGAGTTTAAGATTGATCAAACCAAACACAAAGATATGGAGGCTAGTTTGTAGACCATATAGACGGTATCAAGGGGGACAATGTTGCTTCGGGGAATCAATAAATATGCGATGGTATGTGGGCTACACAAAATTCATAATAGCTAAACAAACCACACTTGTGATATGGAAGACAATCCAGCAAATCATTATAATTTAGATACAAACATGTTTGCTCAAGTGTTACTTAAAGACATTGCCGAAACGCCAAGGTAACTTATCCTACCTAGTACACTATATGTCTTATATCAATTAAAAGATCATTACTAAATATTTTTGTTTAAACTTAACTAGTGCAGATCCCCATCAAAGATTGTATTAGAAACGTTCAAACCGTATATGGTAAAACTATAAGCAAAGAGATGTAAAGGATTTCTCGGCGTAGACGTGTTTTGAGATGATCTTTGAAATTGGCATACCTCTTTTTTATTCACCAAGGTATATGGCGGTTCTACAATATTTTAATGCTAATCGAAGGTTGTAGAGTGGCGGCTTATAGAGGGTAAAATTTTCAACTTTGTATTTTGGACATTCAAACCATGTATTGATGGGTTTGCTTCATCGACTGCGGCTTGCGGTGATATCCATAGATGGCACGCATGTATATGGACTGCGTACGACATCAAGCTCCCAATTGCGGTAAGAATGGATGCCAATGGGTCAATATTCCGTCTTGCTTTCGTAATTGCCGCTAACGAGAGCAATGACACATGGGGCTTGACCCATTTGAAGACTCATGTTATCAAGGATCGTACGGGCATATGTGTGTTGTCTGATCATCATAAAGGCATATTGCACAATATGAATAATTTGTCAGGGTGGCAGCCTCCCCTTGTTTACCATCGCTATTGCTTAAGGCACTTGAAGGAAAATTTGCAATTAAAGTTTCACAATAGCACTCTAAACAAATTGATGTGAAAGGGGAAAAATAGTAGCGCGATGGGAGCATCAACAAAGAAAATGGGGCACTCAAGGAAATTTGCAATCAAAGCGAAAAATGGATATGATCAAGGCGATTAGTGAACCCGCATATGTTTGGTTGATGAAGCTCGAAATTGAAAAATGGACGCTTAAATGCCGACGAAGGCAAAAGATGGGGCATGCTCACAACAAACAAATTACCGAGTCTTTAAATGGCTTCGAAACCTGCTCGGCGACTACCTATCACCGCAATAGTGAGAATGACTTTCAAGCAGGTTGTGGAGCGATTTTGTGGTTAGGACAAGGCAGGCCAGAGCGATATTAGCAGAAGGCGGGACATGGATGCCAAAGCCCTTAAAAAAGATGGAGCATTATAGAAAAAAATGTGAGTTTCACCAAATGACCGAGTATGACCCCATTCAACGTGTGTATGAAGTTAGGACGGGTTATTACAACGGTAAGGGTGGAAACGTGCATACTGTTTATGAGGCAACAAGAACATGCACTTGTGGTAAGTGGCAAACGTACCACATGTCGTGTTCTCATCTTTGTAAGAAAGCTTCGAGAGAATGGCAAAAACGGTAACAAGTTATGTGGCGGGGAATACAAGGTCCACGGTTACCTTAAAGCATATTCGGCCAATTTCACCACTTGGTAATGAAGCTTATTGGCCAAACGAGCCGTTTTCGATGGTTGCTAACAAGGATTACATCAAGAAATTGGGCATTAACTCATGGAGTCGTAGACCCAATCAAATGGATGTTAGTGAAAGAACTTACTCTCGCAAGTGCTCTACATGTAAGCAATATGGCCATGACAAGCGTTCGTGTGGGCAACAAGGCCGTGGTGGTACAAGCATGTCTCGAAGTAATAGAGCCTCTAGAACTTGAAGATTGTATTCTTATTGTAATTTAGTATTGTATTGCTTTGAATTAGTATTGTAATTTAATGGAATGAATTATTTTTGAATTAGTATAAACCTCTCATATTGGATGAATTATTGTTAAATAAAATATTTATATTTGTACATTCGAATATAATATTTAAACGTAAAGCTAACAAGTTTCCAAACAATACAAAATACACATTACATTTAAAAAATGCGAATTACACAAAAGACATAGCAAAAACAAAAAAGACAAAAAAAGAAAAATAACAACATAATATAAAAAAGTAAAGGTAGATCAAAATATTTTTATTTGTACATTCGATTTGACTAAATAATAAAACACTTAGATCAAAACCCTATAAAATATGACACTTAAACTTAAAGATGACAAGTTTCCAAACAAACAAAACTTACTTCGGGGCACTTTACAATGCCTAAAACAACGATCCAAATTTTTAGTTATACTTGATGTAATGAGCCGACATTATTGCACGCAAAAAAAGATATTAAGTTCTATAAAATATTGATATTTCGGGATTTTGAAATATGACTAATCTTTGCCCAAAGTATGAAAAAACTGTGATTTTGATAGCTTAAAAAAAAAAAGGTAGCCTCTTTCACTTATAGAATCTGTGCGTGAAACCTACTTTTGTAACTTTTTTTTTTTTGGTTCCAATTTTTTTTTGGTTTTTTGTGTCACTTAAGTCGAGGACTCTCTCATCAATATCACCCCTAATCAAGTGCGACTTCTCAAAAATTATTTCCTCATGGAATTTTATAGTGCCACGGTTCACAAATAACAATATTCATTTGTAGTTAGGAAGTTAAGTTTGATTCTCCATATACAAATACCACTGTATTATATTTTGTATTCTGCCACCCCACCGGAACTATCACGTCAAGTCTAAAGTGAAATAAGAAGGCATCCTATACTTTTTATAAAAAGGAAATTTAAATATTTACAAACTTAATTCTTTAATTTCCATAAACCTTATGCTTCCTCAAGAAATACTACTACTTCAGATTTTTAGCTATTCGCGAAACTCTTCTGTTGTAGGTGTTACTCTTAACATAATGTGATATTATGTGCTTTGGCATGCTTTGAGTCAAATCCATACAATTATATCTAAAATGCCTCACATCATTAAAATGCAGAGATATAGTGCAAAAGCTCAATAGAGGAGCAAAAATGAGTTGTTGTATTCTTCATCGTTATCCGCTATCAATGTAAATTTTATTTTCACAATGTTATTTTATTCGGACTTTTCAAAAATGTTATCTATGTATTGAATCTTTAGAAAATACACTATTTTTAGAAGACCGACACGAATCCAACAATATTCTTAAAGCGTCTGAACAATATAAACATCTAAAACTACAGTGAAGTACAGCTTACCTCAAGGAATTGGTTACAAAGGGGAATATTCAATGTGTGAATAGTATACAGAGCCACAACAACATAGTCATAACACAATCATTTGTGTGTTTCAACTGAATCCATTACTTTTGACTTGAACTGTGTGCATCTATGCAACAAAAACCAAAATGTATGATAATATAAAATAAGATCATTAACTGGTTGAATTTAGATCCTGGATTAACCTCTATAATATAGTTTGTTGAAGTGCAGACTCAAGACGTGGCTGCTTTCATGTAGACAACTTATAAAAATCCATACTTTGTATTCCCACATCCCAATTGAGCCAAATTCTCATATTACAACATTTCCTATCAACAGCTGATTAGAGAGAACTGAGAACCTTCATTATCATCCAAAATGACAAATATTACAAATGCATTCACCAACTACAGTATCTTCATCACTTCATAAAAAGAACTAGCATCAAAGAACTCGGGTATGTTATAAGCAGCAGCACGACAAAGCAGCTTGTGCATTATGCAAATGCAGCCAGGTTAAAGCGGTTCAACCATGACGTAATAGCTGAACTTATAGTTGATAATTTGGAAATAGCTGTCGTCTTTAAACAGAAAGCATTAAATTTCCTTCCTATTTTAATGACATTGACGGATGAGCTGCAACCGGGGACTGGAGCAGTTCCTTTGTAAGCTTTGCAGATGAAGCTTATGAAGTCCGTGTAGTCCTGAAACAATGAAATATGTTGTCATAGGAAGGAATTTTCACAAACCACTAGGGCAATCAATTATCGAGGGTTAGAGGCCATTTACGCCAGTTAAAAGTTGTACAAAACAAAAACTTGGAAAGCAGATAATAAATATAGAAAAGATGAGAAAATGACAAAAAAGAGCACTATTGATCTCTGTCAGATATTTACCAAACAGAAATGTGGAGAAAAAATTTAACCAGAAACACCGAAAAATTTCTTCTAAAGTCCATAAACCGCAACATAAAAAACTACACACGAAACAAAAAGTAGACCAAAAATATCAGAAATTACACTAGACTCTTGAAATAGACAAAACAAATAGTAACATAAACTACAAAAACTATACTTCCAAATGTGAGTTCCCGTTAAATATTTCTATTTTGACAATTCCAATTAAATTTAACAATCGGTGGTAAACATCCGAAGGACACCAAAAGTGCTCACTTTTGGCAAACTTAAAGGACCAAAGCTGCTCAAATGATAGTTAATGTTAAATATCTGAAAGACACCAAAAGTGCTCACTTTTGGCAAACTTAAAAGGACCAAAGCTGCTCAAATGATAGTTAACGGACTATCTTGAACCAACCACCAAAGATAAGGGACCATTTTTCTCACTTTCTCTAGAAAAGGCTTTTGATTAACTATTTAGAGCAAAGCAATTTCAGAAGTAAAAAGCTCTAAATCAGCCCATAAGGCTAAGTCCGCTCCTTAAAGTGAAAAAGCTGGCAACTTTTATTTATGATGAAATAATTTTCAGGGGGTGAAGGGGTTTGTTGTCAGTGAGCATGCAGGAAAAGAACTCAAAAAACATAATTTGACACACAGTTAGAAAGGGACTATATAATACTCCTACTAGATAATGAATAATGCAAGTTCTGAAATATAGAGAAAGAAACTGACATCGTAAAGCGGTTGGCCATCAACAACAACCCATGGTACATATTTATGTGGAGGCTGAAGGGCATTTGTCTCAGCTGCATAACTTAGTTCGAGCTGCACATTAAAATTTAAGTAAAATTAATCACAGAACATAATAATACTACTATGAGAAACAAAAAATCATACCAAAATAAAATTTGTTCCATCAAAGTTATTTACAAATTAAGCTGCCTTCCAATAAGCTCCAAAGTTAACAATTTTATGTTGTTGGAATTCAAGTCAAACAAATAGATGCTGAGGACTAGCTTTCCAAGTTACTCAAGACCAATTTCATTAATCTCAAACAGTGGACGTGACTAACTTAAATCTTTTCTGGTCTCCGCATAGCAAGAAATGAGGAAAATATCATTTGTTGCAACATTAGAAATTCCGAAAGTATTTGCACCACTATATTAGCAATTTCATCTTGAATTTCTTTATTGAAAACATAATTAAGAAAACAAAGGGGTGTTTCAGCTTAAGCTTCACTAATTTGATTCACTTCCCCTCTTTTTTCTTTTCTTTTTTTTTTTTTTTTTTGAAACTTCCACTTTCCCTCTTTATGTTACTTAATGAATCACAGCAAGCCGACAATAGGGTTACAATTCCAATTTCATTAACAAGATGCCACATACTCTTAGCCCGATGAATTGTTTACCTAATTTAATATCATCAGTCACCTCGGTAACCGCAAATAACAGGAGCAGATAAGACCTCAAAGGGCAGAGAAGCAGATTATCATTTTAAGGGCACGAAGAAGGCAAAAGTCACCTTAATGCCTCTTATTCAACACTCTTTTGCAACTATGCATCCCCTTGATGCCTTTGTGATTATAAAACACTTACATCATCAAAAAAAAAAATGCCTCTTATTCAACACTTGAATGAAAACTTATAATAATGCAACATGCAAAAGGTGCAAGGAGTGACATTCCAAGCATTTGTTTCAGGGGAAATAACCAAAAATATGATTCTATAAAGAATTTTGGATGGTGTGAAAAGAAATAAAAGCGGATAACAGATCAAGAACTCTTTAAATTTTATTGTGCTTACTACGAAAACGAACAAAAACGCATCCTGAAGAAAGGTACTTCAGGAAACTTCTAAAGGACAAACAGTGATAGCACTGATAAAGAAAGCAACAAGTTAGGGTGGTGCTATTACCTGTTGCTTCCTATTCTACCATTCTATGCTAAACATTAAATTGTGAATAAACACTTGGAAGGTACTAAATATACTTGGACTCGAACTGAAAAAGAGAATAACCTTCTTTCCTCAGCAAACTCGCCAACAAACACAGTTTGATATAATTGTTGAAAAAAAATGGCTTAGCCTCCAAAATTCGTGTATGAAGTGTTGCGGAAAATAATACGAAGGAAAAAAATATTTACAGTAAATTATTAAGAATAACAGCAGATACTGAAACATGGTAATCAATGAGAATAAAATGAAAAACAAGGACACCAAGTAGGCGTTTGGACATACATTTGGTTGAAACTTGAAAAACAGTTATTAAAGTTAAAGTTACAAAAAATGATATTTGAAAGTTGAAAGTGTGTTTGGAGTTTGGACATGCATTTCACTTGGGAAAAAAAATTGAAATTGGTAAAGATCTTTCACTTGAAAAGCAGATCAAAGCTAGTATTCAATTTTCACTTGAAAAACTCATCTCAAAAACTAACCAAAAAAGCAGTCCAACGTATAACCAAACAAATGTTTTGAAAAAAAAAATCTGGAAAAAAAAAAAAAAACTTTAAATCAAACGGCTCCCACAACAGATACTGAAACATGGCATAGATAGATGCAAAATGCTACTTGTCCTCCTCTTCAAAGGTAGCTAGTACATTCAATAATGTGTATCCACGAGAACAATAGTCGATTTGAAGAAATTCCTCTTTTTCCATATTCAAATGCTCAACATCTAGTGATTGAGCATATAGCAGAACTGAAGTTATTAATATGTTAAGCGTAGACTCACTGCTCTCTGCACATTATGATGTGAAATCATAAATTTCAAATAGAACTAAATTTGTTTAAACACAAATTCAAATCTTTACAGCAAGGCGAATCAGAAATGATACCAACTTACCAAGAAATGCTCAAATAACACCCAAAAATTAAAAAGAGAGAAGCAGAAAGAACAGGATTAGCTTTAAATCAATTAAGAGAACTAACCTCTTTCCCTCGTCCACCGAGGACACAATCCTTAATAACCTTTGCCTTCAAATTCAGTTTTTCAAAACATGTTTCCCAGTGGGTATAATTCTTATGGTACACCAGACTTTCCACACAGTAAATGAAAGGAAAGTGATCATTCTGCATCAAAATATCCAATAAAAATGCAACTACAATTTAGAATATCCTCCTTAGGTAGATATAAAAAATAACACGTTAACCTATCATTTATCAAGTAACTCTCTAACGTGATGCTACACATTTATCTTTCATGCTACCTGTCATTTATGATTTATCAAGTTATACTCTCTAATGTGGTGCTACACATTTATCTTTAAAGGGGTTGTTTGCTTCAAGACAAGTGATGCAAGGACTAGTAATACAGTGATTAGTAATGCAAGGATTATTTTGTTATATACATCAAACTGAACGCGCTCTAAATGAATTGACTACAACTATCAAAAAACATGCTCAACAACTTTGATTAGTAGCTTACCAAATCTGGCCAGGCATCAATTGCACAAGCCTCTACAGTGTCCAAAAAACATTCAACTGGACCATGCTGCAACCATAACAAAGAGAATTTCATAAATATACAAAAATGTTTACAAACTATTCAACTTACTGTCTTTTTGTTCAACCATTATAGGTATACAAAAATATTTGCAAAATGTATAAATATCACGCTCTAAACTCAGAGGTGGCCGGAGCCTTAGTTTACGGGATTCAACTCAGAAGTTACCAAAATTTCAACAAATACTACATTTTGAAGCCATTGTTTTAATAAGTGAAAAACGGGTTCAATAGTATGAGCTCAAACAATGAACCAATCAAGTTTATATTATGGATCCGCCTATTTAAAATTGAGATTTTTGCCTATAGTCCTATCTTATTTCACAAAGATTTAGATCTTAGGTAAGTGCTTTTAAAACATATGCATAAAAAGCATCATAATTTCACTCAATTAAGCCCCTTCATGCTTACTCTAACTAGTTATTTCGATTTTCTATTACTCCCTCTATTTCAAATTGCTTCTTTTTCCCCTTTTAGTCTGTTTAAAAAAGAATTGTCTCTTTCTTAGGCCCCGTTTGGACATGATTTGAAATCGGGATGATTTGAAGTTGAAGTTTTATTTGGACATGCAATATGAATTTCTTAAGTTGTATTATTTCTCATAAACATAAAAATCCCACAAGTTGTGAAAACCATCAAAACTTCCCAATTCTTATACAATCTTATCAAATGAGCAAATCATAATTCATAAGCTAGTAGAATATCTTTTTAAAAATTACAACATCTATTGATCGAGCTTTAGTTCAATAAAAAAAAAAAATGAAACATGAGTAGTAGTCTAACTACTCTTTAATATAATCCTTCCACTGGTATTAAACATGAATTGTAGTATAACTTAAAATTGGACATGAGTTGGTAAACAAGATTGGTAAATATATCTATCAACTTATGGATCTTTTGTTATAAAATATAAATTTATGGGTCAAATTTTACATTTAAAATTATTTAAAATCCCAAATCACGATGTGAAGTTGAAGTTAAAAATTTTTGCAAATTGCATAAAGAAACACTGAGACAACTCTATAATTTCAACATAACACATGACATGTTTAGGATCACAAGATTTAAAGGACATTTTGGTACATTATACATAATTTAATAACACAAGATTCAAAAGGCTTCTTTATTTTTTTAAACTCCGCATCAAGTCAAACAAATTGAAACTAAAAAGACAGCAGTTTTAACTATAATCTCAGAACAAGAAGAAAAGAAATTTATACAAAAAAAAAAGAAAAAGATTCTTGGTGTACCTGGCATTTGAAGGTGTTATTGGCTTTAAGCTTAGTATTACCCCATGGAACAAGTTTTAAATCAACAATATCAATAATCCCATTCTTGAAAATCTTAGGTAAATAATTAACAATAAAATTGGAACAGTAAGGACAAAGGCTTTCATAATACAAAGCTAAAGACACTTTCTTATCACAAGAAATAGGAGAAAATTGGGTGAAGCATAAGAAGCAAATTAGGAGAAATGATACACTTTTTTGGAAAGAAAATTCCATTTTTGTGAGATAATGGAATTTGGGAAATGTTTTGGTATTTTTCTATAAGAGAAAAATAGAGGATTTAATTGAGGGGGATTGTTGAGAAAATGACCCCTCATGTTGTATGATAGGTTAAAATACCCCCTTAAATATGTATTAAGTAGTTTTGGTCCTTTAAGTTTGTAAAATATATCAAATATTTGTCAATTTATGTTCGTTAAATCTGACGGAAATAATGATTTTTTTTTTTAACCTAGCATCAAGAAAGTCTCATCAAATCTCTGAAAATACAACACAAAAAATTACACTAAATACCTAAACAATATAAAAAGAAGCAGAAATTATACCTCAAAAAATACATCAGATTATAGAAATAAATCAAAAATAGTAGAAACATACGTTTAAATTAGTTTTCAATATTTTCTTTTGCATTATTTCCGTCAAATCTAACTGATAAAGTTCACTAAATATTGGATGGAAACTCAAAATGCTAATTTTTGACAAATTTTAAGGATCTATACTTACTATTCAATACATACTTAATGGACTACTTTGAACCAATTCTGAAACATGAGGGACCATTATAGTGATTTTATCTTGTTTTCTTGGTTCTTTGCGATATCTGGATCTAAGTCACAGCACGTGGAATCAAAAGAGAGACTGAAAGTGAGGAAACTGTAAAGATAACTGAATCCCAGAAGTGAAGTACTAATATCTACTTCCTCGCTTCTTAATAAGTGTCGCTTTAATAAAAAATACGCATATTAAAAAATTAATAATGAAATGTAAAATTTATTAAATTATTCATATATAAGAAAAATAAATTATTTTTACCTTTTAATTAGAGTATACACAAGAAGTAAATATTTTGATATTAGAATCCAATAATATCAAATTATTATGTAGTTTTTTCAATCATCATTTAGATGTTATTTTATTTTTTAAAGGTAGAATTGGAGAAAACTAGTCAATTTATGTCTTGATTTCTAAGATGACACTTAATAAGGTATAAAAGAATTTGACTAAGGTGACACTTATTATGGGATAGAGGAAGTAGTATATTTTTACCAGACAGCCCTCAATTTTATGATTTACTCTAAGAAAGTGCCCTCAAAGTTGGAGATATTTTCTCTAAGCCCGAATGCATCTTTCCGCATTTGTGAGGCAAGTGTCATTTTGCACAACAGACCCACTTTAGGAATGTTACACGAATGAATGCTTCGACAACGACAAGCTGCCCGTGACAATTTGATCAGTGGTGCTAAGATTCTTTTTTGGTTGTTGCTTTTTTATGGGCAAATACATAAGTTGCCTCTTAGTAGGCGTTTGGTATGAAAATCAAATATTTTTCACTTTATTTGGAATTTTGAAGTTAGAGTTGATGATAGAATTGTGTTTGGTTATAGTTTTTGCAAAGAATATTTGATTGTTTGAACGTATTAAAAGTTAAAAAAAAAAAGTAAAAATAAGGTTTTAATTTTCATGGCCAAACGTTGATTTTCAAATAAAGTGAAATAATTTTTCGAAAAAAGTGAAAAATTCTCATGGCCAAACGGGTCCTTAAATTACGCTACACACTCATATGGTACTCATTGAACAATTTTTAAAATTTGCCAGTAAATGTTATTTAGATACTCAAACTATGAATATGTTTCAATGAAGTACCAGAACACATGATAAATGGTTTTTATTAAACACTTTGAGCTCACATTTTGAAAAAGTTATACATGTATTCTGAAGAGCTCACTACGTATTTAAGTAAAAACCACTTCAAAAAATATCACATCCTTTAATTATATGCATCAGCCTCAATAAGTAGTAATATCTCCTTTAATATACGCACGGGCCAATGCCACTAGTTTACTTATATATATATATATATATATATATATATATATATATATATATAGAGAGAGAGAGAGAGAGAGAGAGAGAGAGATAGAGAGAGGGTGGGGGTGGGGGGGGGGGGGGAGTTAAATGTTATAATTATATTTGGACGAGTGGCCAAATATGTTAAAAGTTTGAAAGCCTTGACAGATCAGTTCACATAGTTCTTGGCCGTCGCTAAAAGAAGGGAAAAGAATAAAAAATATTCCACTACTTTCATTCAATGGCTAAAAATTATGCTTCGTTACAATTTTAGGTCATTTATGCCCCTGCCGTTATGAAAGTTAACAAATATACCCTTCATTTGACGGAAATCCCAAATTGATTCAAATAACCCGATTTCATAAAAATAACCCACTCCCCTATTTTACACCCCAGACCCACCTCTTAAAATAAACCCATTGTCTTCCCTAATGGCTAGGGCTGTTCATGGTTCAGTTTGGGTCGGTTATTGATTAAAACCATAACCAAATCAATTTAGTCGGTTTTCAAATGTCTAAAACCAAACCAAATAAAATAAAAAACTACCAGTTTGGTTATTGTTGGTTTGATTCGGTTTGGTTCGATTTTTCGATTTAGGACAGCCGTGACAATTCAACTATTCTTTCTTTACATTCTTCAAATTTCTTGAGCCTTTACTGTGACTGTGAGAAAGAAACGTGAGCTTCTCTTGTTCAGCTAGGTTAGGTAGAAATGTAAAATGAAAAGTGAGATGGTAGGGTTAAACACTTACACTTAAGACTTATAGAGTTGGGCTTATACTTAAGACTTAAGTTGGGCTTGAACATATTCGTTAAGACATGGGCCTTAAACAATCATGTGAAATAAGTAGATTAAAATCAAATTAATAATTAAAAGGTATAAAATATTTATAATTATTTATGAAAAGCTAATATTATACCTATAAATAATTGAATAATTATATATATATAATTATCGGTTTGATTCGGTTATTTATTCGATTATTTTTTAGTATAACCATAACCAAACCAAATATTATCGATTTTTCAAATTTAAAACCAAATCAAAAGTCGATTTTTTTATTCGGTTTGGTTTTGGTTTTTCACCATACCGTGAACAGCCCTACTGATGGCGTTTGAAACACAATCTTGAAGTACATCATCTCATCTTTTTTCACTGTCCAACGTTTTGATATGTGATTATCAAAATCTTTAACTGAAAAAAAAAATTGTAAAAGGCTGCATTTATGAATTCCCTTCCCATTGTGTCATTAGCCGTACTGTATTCTAATTTTAGTGTGAAAGATCCATCCGCTCTTCTCTTTTACATAGAATATTAGAAGAAACTGAGTGAAAATGCATTTGGGAGAGATAAATCAAAGAGGGAAACTAATAAGTTATATTAGAGCTATTTTGCACCTTTTTAACTTTTTATTATCAGTGGCTGTCATTTTAGTTTGACGAATTGATGTTTGTTTAGCAGCTGAAGCCTTAGTTTCCAATTGTTATTGAATCCTAGTCCTAGGATAGAAGTAGGAGTTCGTCGGAGTGGTGTGCTTGAGAGTCAAGTTGCTGGAGGAAAAAATATAAGAGAGAAGGAAGACTTTAGTTATTTTAGGAGGCGGGTCAGAGCGGTAAGTATGGGAGTAAGTTATTTTTTGTGAAATCGGGTTATTTAAATCAATTTGTTGATATCCGTCAAATGAGGGATATATTTATTAACTTTTATAACGTCAAGGGCATAAATGACCCGAAATTATAATGGAGGATATTTTTAACCATTAAAACAAACTAAAGGGATATTTTTACCCAAAATTGTAATGGAGGGACATTTGAACTTGTATTATAATGTTTCACTAACTGTAAAACTGATAATTTATCCCCGATTGGGCACAGTATGATAGATCTTTGAAATCCTTGATATTCTAGAAGGGGAATGTGAATGTAGCAGTCACTTTCTCTATGTACAAAAAAAAAAAAAAAAAAAAAAAGTAAATAAAGGGTGCTTGTGTCGTGATTTTGAATTCCTTGACTTGTGTTCTAATAGCAACTACGAGAAGAAAGGGGAGTATGGTCCCTAATCTCGTCTAAATTATTGGATCAAGCTGAAAAAAAAAACTTCTCTTTATCAAAAGGGCCAAATAAAAATGTCCTATTTTGGGGTGGTCTGCAATTTTTAACTCTTTGAATTCGTGGTCTTTAATTTTTGTCTTTCAACACTTTAGGTGAAAAATAAGAGTACAAAAGTAACCTAGCATAATTTTTTGTTTCCGTGGGGCATAAGTTTATATTTTTTCATCATCATTTCTACAAGTTATGTCGGAAACGACAAAACTTTCAAAACTCAACCCAAAAATGGCTAAAAACATATCGAACTCCATAAAAACAGATACATTATTCAACTCAAAAATGTCCTCAAAAGCATTGAATTTCGGGTGGTTTGAACAACTGCAATTTTTCTACCACTTATGTTTAACATTTAAATCTTCTGAGAATTTATGCCCAACGAAGCAAAAGTTCAGTTCCAGAATATAAAAAAAAAACTCTTAAGTGTTACACAACTTATGCCATGACGGCATAATGTGTTTCCAAAAAAAAATAAAAAAAATAAATACACACACACACATACCCATACATGTACTCTACCATCCCGCATTAGCTATCATTTTTTTTTCTCTAAAAAAGGATAAATAACATATGCCCCAAAAATCATTTCTTCATTTTCTAGACAAAACTTTCAAAAAAATCAACCCAAAAATGGACTAAAAACATATCGAACTCCATAAAAAGTTCATTATTCAACTCAAAATCTTAATATCACAAAACTTATATGCCTCTAGTTAAAGATATTTTCATCCACCAATTTTCATTAAATGAGCAGCAGCCAAAAAAAAAAAAAAATTAAAGACCACATATACGAGAGACATAAATTAAAGAGCGTAACTTAAATCTTCTTTAAATTTTGCCCAATATGTTGAAAATTTAAATTTTGCCTTAAAAAAAAAAACTTCTATTTGAACCCACACGCGGTACACAATTTAAAAAAAAAATGCCATGAGTTTAAATTTCGCTATGCCATCCAGCATAATGTGTTTCCAAAAAAATAAAAAATAATGCCTTATACACACACACACACCCATAACTTTGATAATTCATTTCACAAGTTTATGCCGAGTCCGCATTAAAAGTTATCATTTTTTTTTCTCTAAAAAAGGATAAATAACATATGCCCCAAAAATCATTTCTCCATTTTCTAGACACTACAACAAATTCACAAAATATGCAGGTCAAAAGTTTTTATGTGACGTAACTTAATTCCTAAGGAATTATCAAAGTTATCTTGGAAAATACTTATTTCAAGTCTGATAAAAAAATCACGGTCTTTTAATATCACAAAACTTATGCTTGGTCGCGCATACACGCGATCCAAATAGTTAAGGATATTTTCATCTAATTTATCATTAAATGAAACCTTAGATTTTTCGTGAAATGAAAAAAGAAAAATTAAAGAAAAAATATTAAAGACCACCCCAAAAGAAGACATAAATTAAAGACCAGTGCGTTTAAAGGACAATATATATTCAAAAGTTTGTTATCACATTTTCAATTAGTTGGAGGCCCAAATTAGTAAAACCCATTAAAAGTCCAGCCCAACTTTAGCCAGAGCCCAAATCTTACAAAGGTTCACTACTTAAAGAAAAAACTAGGGTTTAAGTTGTTCTCTCATCTCTCAGTCTTCTTCAACTTAAGCAGCAAAAAATACACAAACACTAACAAAATGGTTCGTTCTTCTATACCCCATTTCTTCACTTAATATTTTTGTTTATATGTATATACTGTGATGCATCTATTTATCAATCTTTTTTGCTTGCTTAGTTTTTTGTTAGTACAATTTTTTTCATGTGTTATATATATAGTATATAATCAAATTGAAATCTTTTTTTCTTGTGCTTATTCATGTTATCAAGAATATCTTTTTGGCTTGCTGATTTTTGTTAGTACAATCATTTTATATGTTATAATATATAGTATTTAATCAAATTGTTTTTTTTTTTTGCTGTGCTTATTCATGTTATATGTTTTTGGTTTGCTTATTTTTGTTAGTACATAGTAAATAATCAAATTGATTTTTTTTTTTTCTTGTGCTTATTCATGTTATCAAGAATATCTTTTAGGCTTGCTGATTTTTGTTAGTACAATTTTTTTATGTGTTATAATATATAGTATATAATCAAATTGATTTTTTTTTTGCTGTGCTTATTCATGTTATCAAGAATATATTTTTGGTTTGCTTATTTTTGTTAGTACAATCTTTTTATGTGTTATAGTATATAGTATATAATCAAATTGAAATCTTTTTTGCTGGGCTTATTTATGTTATCAAGAATATATTTTAGGCTTGCTGAGTTTTACTAGGACAATTTGTTTATGTGTTATATATAGTATAGATTCAAATTGGAATTTTTTTATAGACCTAAATAAGTATGTAGAAACATATTTTAATTACTGGGTCCACTGAAAAATCAAAACTTTGTTATCAAGAATAATGTGTCATTCTTTTAGGCTTGCTGAGTTTTGTTAGTACATTTTCTTTTTCATGTGTTATATATAGTGAAAATGTACTTATCTAATATTTTGCTAGTGAAACTTTAGTTCTTGTGTTGTAAAAATTCCTGCCTGTAGTTTTTCTGTAGAGATATGACCTGAAGCTAGTAGGGCGAGCTGATCGGTTCAAAAAAATTAGTCTTTCTACTTGTAGTTGTGGACAGAGTACTGGTTGTATGTACTTGACTAATTAGGCATTTGGACATAGAAAGTGTGATATTCTAAAAAAATAGTATTTGAAGTTAAGTTGAAAAAGGGTATTTGAAAATTGAAGTTGTGTTTTGGACATGAATTTAACTTGACAAAAAGATGAAATTTTGTGAGTGGAAAAGTTTTTCCACTTGAAAAACTTGTCAACCACTTTTTTCAAACTTGAAACTCATCTTCAAATATTTTTTTCAAAAAAGCAGTCCGATATGTAACCAAACTCCTTTTGAAAGAAAAAATTCCATCGACAAATGGCTCAGCCATAAATTTTTTTGTAGTCCTATCACTTTCTGAGTCTATTCTATTGTCTCGATGTGGTGCTCAGTTCCATTGCCCTTTTGCTGACATATTTATGGAAGATGAGTGTTTATACGGGATTGAGCCCTGTCCTTTACATGATTTATGTGGCTTATTTATAGTTCTATGATGGTTTTGGCTGTTTACTCTTAAATCAATTGAATAGATGGAGGCTCTAAATGGTTATTGGATAGCCCGTTCGATGGGTCTGATACTATTACTGTTCCTTAGGGGTTGTTTGGTTTGAGTTGTAAGCCAAGTTAATGTTGGTATATAAATCGTTATTGCTTTATTCCGTTATCAAAATCCGCGTAAGTATGCTGATTTTACTACCGGAAATGAAACGTCATATATCTAATACGAGAATAAGTTATATGTAAATTTATGTATTATTTTATACGGGATAGAAGGTAAAATAAGTACTATGTGTATTAGCAATACGTGGAAAAGAGAATCTAAAGATGAAAATGCCCTTATTATATTTTATACCTAAAAAAAAATTCCTATGTTATAATCAATGTACAATCCTTGTATTATTTATTCTCCGCATAACGTTCTCCATATTTATTCTCTGCTCAAACAATCCATGTATTGCAATCCCCGCAGAACTAGTACATTAAACCAAATTACCGCTCATAGTATTAGTATTGAAGTTTACTAATCTTGTTTATGGAAGAGCATATTCTGTCTTGAGAGAATTTTGCTATCCCTCATGTTTATTGATCTTTACGGTTCTGTGTTATACATCATATTGCATACTTGGCGGATCAATTGGGGTTTAATTATATTGAAACCTGGTTTACAATTTGTACAGGCTAGAGGTTTGAAGAAGCATCTGAAGAGGCTCAATGCCCCAAAGCATTGGATGCTTGATAAGCTTGGCGGAGCATTTGTAAGTGAGACGTCTTTTTTCATAGTCTTTTCTATGTAGTTCTAGAAGATTTGGATATGCTTTTAGCTAAAAAAATTCAATTGTTTCCTGTATAGGCTCCCAAGCCTTCCTCTGGCCCACACAAATCAAGGGAGTGCTTACCATTGGCCCTTATCTTGCGAAACAGGCTGAAGTATGCTCTCACATACCGTGAGGTGATTGCAATTTTGATGCAACGACAAATTTCGGTTGATGGGAAAGTTCGGACAGACAAGACATATCCAGCTGGTTTCATGGGTAAATGCACTTTATCTAAATTGACCGTTTTCTGGTATATTGTCTAATGCTCCTTCATTCCATCTTGTATGATGGTATTTGGTGTTTATGTACTTAAAAACATCCATCTTATATATTACTCCCTTTTGTCCATATTGAGTAGTGTTTTTACCTTTTCTTTTTGGTCCAAAATAAGTAGTATTTCACATAATCAAGAAGGTACTCCCTCCGGATCAAAAAAAGTCCACTTAGCCTTTTTTTCTTGGATAAAAAAAAGAGTCCACTTAGCAAATCAAGAAAGAATTAACCTTGTTTTTTCATATTTGCCCCTATTAAGTGTTGTATGATCAAATCCCAATGCCTATTTAATTAGGTGTAGTTTAGTCAAATTACTTATTTTTGTCTAGTAGTTAGTAGTATTTTCTTAAGGGGTGTGCAAATGGCTAAGTGAACTCTTTTTTTGATCCGGAGGGAGTATTAATTATTTCCTTCCAAATTCACCAGTATTCAATCAAATAAATGGTTTTTATGTAACCAAGAAACTGTATTAAATAGATACTATTTTATTAAGGGTAAGTTAATAATAACACTTCTTACTTTCTTGTAGTCAGTAGATTTCTCAAGGGGTGTGCCCAAGCTAAAGGCACCACTAAATATGAAGTGGATTTCTTATAAGTTGCTTATAAGTGTTTTCAGCTTTTTTGAGTGTTTGGCAAGCTAAAGGCAGAAAATAAACCACTAAAAAAATAAGTGGAGGGAGTAGATATACTCAAAAAAAAATAAGTTATACACCAACTTATTTTTTTTGAAAAGAATATTAAAGTGATGGTTGAAAAGTGAGTTTGGTAGATAAAACATCATATATTAGTGTAAATTTTTAGAATAATTTAATGAATTTGAATTCTTAAAGTTGAGGTGAAAGATAATGGTGTCAAACATTTTGCATCCTAAAATAAAAAGAGTGTCATATAAATTGGAACTTTTGAATACTATGGATAGGTTGTCCGTTCGTCAACAAAAGTTTTTTGTTCAATAACCAAATTGCATTTTCCCTTTCTTTTGGCTGTAAGGGTTGTTTTGCTCCTTGACAATGATAATTCTAATTTTCTATATACAGATGTCGTTTCAATTCCGAAGACGAATGAGAACTTCCGTCTCCTTTATGACACTAAGGGCCGATTCCGTCTTCACTCAATCAGGGATGAGGAATCCAAGGTAAGATTAATGTTATAGTTTTTTGCATTTGTCAGGAATTTCTGTGTTAGATTCATTTTCTGCCCATGTAAAGTTTAGGTTTATTTTTCATTCTTGACCAGTCGGCCAAAATTAACTACGGCATTAGCTAAAACATGCAAAACTTATGCACTGATTATTATATGTATAATATGTATATCTCGAGTATATATTATGTATATTATATGCTTATTTATACTTAATATACATAGCCTATACATTTGCGGGCTATCGGTCCAAAAATGTAATTAACCTTTTTTCTCCTTTTGGCAGTTTAAGCTTTGCAAGGTCCGCTCTGTGGCTTTTGGTCAGAAGGGGATTCCGTACCTTAACACTTATGATGGAAGAACAATCCGCTATCCTGATCCTCTCATCAAGGCCAACTATACCATAAAGCTGGACTTGGAATCTAACAAGATTGTTGATTTCATCAAGTTTGATGTTGGGAATGTTGTGATGGTCACCGGAGGTAGAAACAGGGGTCGTGTTGGTGTTCTTAAGAACAGGGAGAAGCATAAGGGTAGCTTCGAGACTGTCCATATTCAGGATGCGCTTGGTCATGAATTTGCTACCCGTTTGGGTAATGTGTTCACACTTGGCAAGGGTACTAAGCCGTGGGTATCACTACCTAAGGGTAAAGGTATTAAGTTGTCCATCATCGAGGAGGCACGTAAGAGGTTGGCTGCTCAATCCGCCACCACTGCTTAAGCTGTCTCAGAATCCGTGCTGTTGGAGTGTGGTTAAAGTTAAGTTTTGTAGTTTGGAGTCTAAATGTTTCGCTTTTACTTAGTAATGCCTATTTTGTTCTGCAAACAGTTTTTTGAATATTTGTGTTCTTGGTACTAGTATGCAGCATTTTGATGAGAGAATGATTAAGACTCCTTTGTGGATCAAATGTTGTTCTTTTGGTTACAGAGTTGGATAAAGTTTCTCGTTTCTCAGTTTGCTTTAAGCCACCTAATAGTAATTAAGATACTAACAACCTGTTTGGCCAAGCTTTCCGTGAAGCTAAAAATGTTTGTTTTTCTTTCAAAAGGTATGATTTTTCAAATTAATGTGTTTAAAAGTAAGTGTTTTTGAGTTGTGTAGTAAAATATGTTTCGCACTTTTGTAACATTTGTCAAGCACAAGTGTTTTTCAAGTTAATTATTCAGTAACGAACTGCTAGTCTGCTACTCTTTAATCAAGCACAAGAGGTTGTGTGTGTTACGTTTATTTCAAGATTCTAGTTAACCTGTGTTCTGTGTTTTTTTTCCTTTTAATCAGTAAGCATTTTGCTGACCAGTTTTTAAGAGCCCATACCAATTGGCTCACTTTTCTAGATTAGTCTGCACAGAGCTATTATGGTAGCACCCATACCAATTAACTATGCAGTCTAAGTTGGTTTAGCAATTCGACTAATTCATCAGGTAGCTGCTATTTTTCACCAGCACAAGGTCGGGTAGCTTTACTCTCAATGTTAAAAACTGGTCAGCTGCTATTTTTCTTCCCAATTAAGTGACGGCCTGGGGAGACTATACTTGTGTCAGTCGATTTCTGCTTCTAATAACTACCTTAAATTTGGTTGGATGAACTTGGTTGACATTTTTTATGTTGTGGTTAGTTGTTCCTTTTTATATTGTTTGGGTGAAATATGAACATGACTCAAAGTATTGGCGTGAAGGATTTTGCTCAAATTTATTCTGGGACTTGATAGAGTTATATATCATGTCATTTGTTACGACGTCGATCAAAGTTAACATGACTTTTACAGGTTAGATCTTTCTTAATTTTGTTTTATCAAACTCTAAACACTTAGTTTGCCCCTTGTATATTTTAAAATTAAAACTTATTAACATATCTTATATAAATCTTACACTAACATCCCCTATGAGATATATCCATCAGTAAATATATTAAAAAATAAATTAAAATTATATATAAGAAGTAATTATATTTATTTTTATGAAATTTAATAAATAAGATAAACTCTCTGTACATATCTTTATTCACGCATTTGATTAAGTGAGGTTACACACACTTTTGAAACATGTATCTTTCAAACTTATAAATAAGAAATAAACACAAATACTTTAATAAGATATAACAACTATTAATAATAACTTTCCTATACTTCAAATATGCATTTTTATTTATTATAATATTTTATTATATATGAATCATCATCTTTTTATTTCTAGTTCTAATTTGTCTTTCAATAATTATATTCTAATGTATTTAGTTTCGGATATATCTTTTAGGGTGTTAGTGTAGGATTTTCATAATATTGGGGTCGTAAGTATTTGATTAAAAAATATGGGGATATCATTATAAGGATGTTTATCGTAATTAACCCTTTTTATTGTTGCATTTTGAGAAGCACCTTAAGATTTTTCACAACGGCCAATCAATAGTTGCAGAAGGTTAGATCTAAGTTTTATCAAATGCACAGTTTCTGCAAGTTTGCCTTGTAGATAGATAGCCTCCATATTAATTTTCGGACTGATGTCGTTATGTCAATATCTAGAGTCGGATCGATCCCAAGATTGTGGGGAGTCGGTCTTTTCCATTTTATGTTATCAGTTCGGTTTATCGATTTGTAAACATGCTAAAACGATAACCGAACAAATAAGATATTCATAATCGCAGATGCTAAACAACTATAATAATGAAATTTTCTTGGTGACTTTGATTTAAAAAACCTATCCGATAAATTTAAGAAATTGATGCAGCAAAAACATAATGGATAAGGCGCTGGTCTACGAAACCATTCTGGGTTCGATTAATCTCCATTTCTAAAGAGGGCATTAGCAGATGCTACACACCTATAATAATGAAATTTTTTCTTTTTAAAATACAATACATTTAAGAATTATTAGCCATAACATATTTTGGTTCAGACATTTGCTTAATCTCACTAACAATCAAACATCCGCAGCTAAATAACACAGGAAACATCATAACAGGGATCCCTAGCAACCATGGGTGTGAATATTAAACTGTCTCGGTTTGTTCACGCTGTTGGAGTCTGTCTTGTAGTTTGGAGTCTAAATGTTCCACTTTGTTTAGTGATACCTATTTTATTCTGAGTGCAGCTTTTTGAGTATTTGTGCTCTTGGTATTAGTATGCTTAACAGTTTGATGAGAGAGTGATTAGACTCCTTTATGGATCAAATCTTTGTTCTTTTGGTCCGGAATTGAATTAGAGCTTTTCGGTAAAACCTTGTCCGCACTAGGTGTTTACATTAACCCTACGGATGCGTGACACATGTCCTTCATGGCTTCATGCACTCATTTTGACTTAACAACATTTAAGCCATGTGTATTCTCAATTTAGTTTTTAACTGCTAATATCAAATTAATTGATTTGACGTTAACTTTCTTTGTGGGTAAGTGCTTACCGAGTTACTTGTTTCCCATTTTGGTTTAAGCCCCAAAATAGATACTAGGTTACCGTTGAGAGTTGTATTTGATGCATTCTAAAAAGCACAACCTGATGCACAAAGCTTTCCGTGTTAATAGGATCCCGAGAAGGGCCACACTCCAAGAGGTATGATGTACACAATTTACCCTAATGCTTGCTTCCACGATTGAACCCGTTACCTATAAATCACACAGAGACAACTTTACAGTTACTCCAAGGCTCCCTTCAAATTGCATTTGATGCATTCTTGGCTCCCTTCAAATTGTATTTGATGCATTCTATCATTTAAGATTCTGGTTAACTTGGCTTCTGTGCCTTATTTCCGTCTAGCATGCACTCTGCTGACCAGGTTGTAAGAGCTAACTTGATGGCACCCATACCAATTTGCTCTCGTATAGATCATTTTGCACAGAGCGGTTCAACTAGTTCACCATGTAGCTGCTATATTCAAGCAAGCACAGGATTGGGTAGCTTTACTTGTCAATGTTTAGATAGATGGAAAGAAATACCACAAAAAAAAAAAAAGAACGGCAGTAAAATTCACGCAGGAACCCAACAAAATAGATCCTCGAAGAGAAAAAAAAATCCAACATAGTTTGTCACCTCTTAATTTTGGCTTAAACTGATCCTATACAAATAATCCACAATCCTTGACCAAATTGTACATTTTCAATCTATCCCCAACCGTCATTAGAGATTTACAGTTTTATCTTTCAACCATCTGACTCACAAAAGAAAGCGTCTCAATCGATACTGTTCTAAAGAGAGAATTTAGCTTGCTTTGAAGAAAAATCTCCGTTAAAAACAACATATACTAGTAGTTTAGAACTGAAAGAAACCACTTTAAAAATGAATGTTGACTGCTGATGGTCTAGGTAAAAGAAATAAGATCATTTTGCACCAAAATCCAAAGATCTCGAGCTATTTTGACCTTTTTCTTGATCCTCGAATGTCATTAGAATATTTTTGGCCGAATAGAATATTTCAATTTTTGCAAGAAATTGAGGACTTTTTCTCTGCAAATATTTGAGGTTTCGAGGCAGAAAGTGGCCGTCCACCCTTCAACGACGAAGAAGGGAAAACTTGAATACTCCTCTCCCTTATTCCCACATTATTAAAAATATTTGTCCATTCACAAAATCAAAAAATATGACCATTTTCCTATTTGACCTTATAAAATATTTGTCCATTCACAAAATCAAAATAGGATTAATGACCATTTTCCTATTTTGACCTTATACTTACAGACAAGTAATATCGGACGGAGGGAGTATATGCTTTTAGTCCATTATTCAAGAAAACGGCGGCACTTTGATTGTTTTGATTTGTGATCATCAAAACACCAAGCTTGTCCCTGTCTAGATGCATTCTAGGAGGAAAAAAAATATGGTATATAATCTATTCAAGAAAAGAAATATGAAGAGTTACATTTCTAACATGATAAGAGCCAAGATGCATTTTGCTCTGTCAAGCTAACACATAAACGTCAAATTTGAATAGTGCAGTGTCGATCATTCATCTATTGACAAATGCTATGCAGAATCCAGAAATGGACAAAATACCGACACACATAAGCACCTGGAAATGACGCTATGCTGAAAGTCAAAAAGTAGTAGAGATGACTCTCAAAAGCCATAAAGGAGCCTCCCTTAAATTTACTGTCTGCATAATCGTTTAAAAGAACGCACACCATTTTCAGACACAGCAAAAATGAGGACAGTTCCCAATTAGAAAATCAAGAGTTAAGACTCAAAAGCCATAAAGGAGCCTCCCTTAAATTTACTGTCTGCATAATCCTTTAAAAGAACGCACACCATTTTCAGACACAACAAAAATGAGGACAGTTCCCAATTAGAAAATCAAGAGTGACATTTATTATTTAATAAAAGCAGCTTGTCAAAATCCGAATATTACACAAACATACTACAACAAAGACCCTGATAGCAGAAAGTGGTCTTGAGCGACTGATTTTTCGGGACTCCTTAAAAAAAAAAAAAAAAAAAAACCCCATCATTGTAATTCTGGGCTTGCTTTGCTAGGAAGGAAAAGAATGGTCTGCTCCTATTTCATGGACCAATCTCCACTTTCATGATAACAGGACCCAATTTATTCTTGAAATAAAGAAAAAACGGAAAGTACATTAAGATCGAATTGGCCACTAAGCCGCTAATCATACAACCGTCTCGGGATAGCTCCTACAGCCGAGGCATTCATTAGCACAGCTTGGTATATGCTTCTCAGGGAAATCGAATAGCTCCTCCAGCTAAATTGTCCTTATCAAACAGACGAGCGATAACATCCTATTTTCTCCGTTCACACCATAAGTTTCCAAGTCAATACCAATATGACTACCGAAAGGGCGGTCAACAAACTTCTATATTATGTAAAACCAAAAAAAAAGTGGATACAGGGGAGGAGTAATCCCTACAATTGAAACATTACCAATCTCGAAATTCTTGACTCCGCTCTGAACTTCCAAACGTAGCAAAACTAACCACATACTGATTCTTTTCTCTACCAAGAACACCAGAGGATTGAGGACCCAGCTCAAGCACTCTCAAAAGATAAAAGATCCTTACTGACTAATATAGACTGATTCCAAAATAGATGGTCATTCCTGACCTGGACACTAGCTAGTAACCATAGAAATGAGAACATATCTGGGAAACATATGTGCCACCCATCTAGAAGCACCTAAAACATCAAATTTGGCATCATGTGAAGATGCCAACGTGTGCAAGCGTGCGCGCACACACACAATAGCAGTATCAACCAGCTTGAATTAATGGAGCATGTTAGATTTTCAAAGAAGCAACACTCACCTGAACATTTCAACCTACCTTAGCAGCATTTTGCAGAATCATCCATTCGCCTCTATAAAAACATTCACACAGTTCATATTAATCAAAGCTTCAAACTGAAGAAACCACCCTAAGTAGCAGATAGCAAGGAGAAAAAGGGTATTGCTCAGAGTAAATGAACAACCTACCTCTTAGTCTCCAGCTAAGGGAGTATATCATGGAATGGAACTAATTAAAAAAAACCCTCCCAACACATATTTTTAGTACATAGATTGTCCGGCTGAAATTCAGTAGGGACGTGAACGGTTTCCACCATGATAGTTTCTGTCTGGACCAGAACCATAGTTACCTCTGCGCCTGTCACCACCATAGCCGCCTCGACCACCGCCCCTACAATCAATATAAAAGGTCAGCATAAAGGATCCGCATTACCATTTTACTATATTTTACTCTCTAGGTGGACAAAATATTCACTCTCAGAGTTCAGAATAAACAGTTAACTATCACCTTATCCCAAAAAAAAAAAAAAAAAAAAGAAGAAGAAGAAGTTAACTACCCAACCTTATCTAACCCATAAACAGAACGCAACCATCAGACTAATGGATTAGACATTTTTGCCCACTTTAAGCTAACATTAAAAAAGTTAATAACAAAAAGAATACAAAGCCTTATTCTTTTTGGAGAGTGATTACAAGAGGCTAGGGAAGGAACCAGGCGAGTGGAAAAAATTGAGGCATCACCTGAAGGATAGGTTGTAGGTGCAGATAGACTGAAGATTAAATGGATAATAACGCTTGAAATCACTCACTTAAGCAAGTATTAACAGATAATATAACACGCTGTCAACTTGGCACTTTTAGTTTAATCATATTCTGCGGGATTAAGGGGGTTAATACCAGACTGGTGTAACTTGCGGTTCGCAGAGTGTTAAAACTCATTTTTATAGGCACTGAGCTTCACGGTTCTAAAAATAAAAATGAACTTCATTATATCTCCACAAAAAAGTTCCAATGTAGGTTGGCGGATCCATCCAGGACATCCACCCGTTGCATCAAGATCACTAGTTACCACATAGTCAAATTTTGCAAATAATACTTGCAATATAAATTAGACAAAATATATTAGATGTAAATTTCACTGGAAGCAACCCAAAAGTGGCAATAAAGACACCCATGATTGCTCAATCTTGCAAATTTAGTGAAAACACAAAAGCGATTATTGTTTTAAGAAATTATATGCAGCTGTGTCTTTGTCAAGGCTAAATCATAATGTTCAACTTGGAAAATATTACGGCCCTCACAACTCACAAGCGTCCATACACTATAATAATGGTCCAAAATACCAACTGCTGGCAGGCTACACAGACTACAGCCCAAATTTTAAAAAGAAAAAGGACACAGACTAGAGTCCAAAATTTTAAAAAGAAAAAGGGGAAAAAAGGAGGAGGAGAAGGGGGGGTTGGGGGGGGGGGGGGGGGCATTGGCTGTTCACAAGTAGAGACAACTACAAAACCATCAAACTGTAAAAACTAGCAAGTTAGACACTCCCATAATCTAATCAAAGATATCTTAACTCCGCATGCATGCCGAGGCACAAGTACAAAGCTATTTTTGTACTCTTAAGTAGCGAACTGTAGAAATAACTGGAAGTCATGTGAAATGAAAGAATATAACTTCAAAAAGAAGATTGAACATAGGATAACACTGTATGACATACCCAGAACCATATGCTGGAGGAGCCTTTGGTGCAGACTTCTCAGCCATTGCAACACTGATCTTATAACCTCTGAAGTCATAATCTGGTGAACACATTCATGGTTAGCAGGTAAGGATTTAGTGCATAAGGTCAAAAGAAATCATATTATTATAGTTTTTACTATTGAAAAAGCCTCCAGCAGAGTGAGCTGCAGAAGGATCTTCATATGACAAAACTGCATCCCCTTTGTTATTTCCTTTTTCATCTGTGTATAACTTTATGCTCCAAGGCCACTGGTCCTTGTAGCCTCGTTTTTGCTTGATTCTCGCTACCTACAGATTAACGGGAAAGGAATTAAGCATCATTCAAAGGCATCGACTAACAGCTAGTCACAAAAATCAATCACTTTATTGTGATGATAAAGTCAAGGCAATATTTCTAAGATCAGTAAAAGAAAAAACATCAAAATACTAAGTATTACAACATTTTATCTTCGTGCTCCAAGTACTAATACCACAGTGAATAGCATGGAGTTGTGAAGTAACGAAAAATAATGTACTGCTAACAGAAAAAATAAATCTGAAACGGGAATTATAATCAAAAGAACTTTCATATTACCTGTCCAAATGCTTCCAAAAAGTTCTAAAGAGTTCAAAAATAATGTACTGCTAACGGAAAAAATAAATCTGAAACCAAAATTATAATCAAAAGAACTTTCATATTACCTGCCCGATGTTTCCAAAAAGTTCTTGGAGTTCTTCAATGGTGACATCAGGAGGCAAATTTGAGATATATATTCTGGAGTTGTCACAGGAATCTCCACATTGCTCATCACACTGTTTCACCTTCTCTGGAGCCTCAGCAGGAGCACTGCCATAAATACCTACTTCTTTTCGAGGACCACTGCCATATCCCCCATCATACCCTCCTTGTGGGCCACCCCGACCACCACCAGGGGCATCATATTGTATATTCCCACCATAGCCAACAGTGCTAGCGTGTGAAGGAGGATATGACGCAGCTCCGCCACTGTAGCTTGCAGGCGGAGGAACTGCATCAGGGGCAGAATCTGGGTTCCCACCATAAGTGTTGAATGGTGGTGGATAGTTGCTATCAGGACCTCTGTAAGATGGACGAGCAGCTTGAGGACCATGACCATAACCACCATCATCTCTTCCCTGATTACCAGAATACGAGCCATATCTATTGCTTCCTCCACCCCCTCTATCATAATTATCACCTCTCCCCCCTCGATTATTTGCATATCCACCTTCATTTCCACCTCTACTGTAACCGCTACCACCTCTGCTACCACGATCATCATTACCCGCAGGCGAAGGTGCACCACATTTATTACACTCGACTCTTCGAGCAAAGTTCAAGTTTCCACAACTAGATCCAGATACAACAGAATTAGTAACACGAGACAGGAAAATTAGACAGGTATAATTCCATAGTTTAAATGAGATAATATTAGGTAATTAAACCCAAAACAATATAACGTTCATGCTAATACTTCACAGCACTTCATAAAAATTGAGAACATGTCAGCATGGGCTCAATTGTGATCATCAATTCACAAGGTGCTCTTTTTCATGGAATGACATGAACATAATTACAACTTGTAATTACGACAAAGAGAATCAAATTAAATTTTTGACAAGGAGAATCAAACTAAATTTGCTCACTGAACTTTGAAAGTGAAGCCACTTGTTGTCTTTAAGCAGACATAATGTCAATCATATTTTTTGAACCAATCAAACCCTAGGTTCAAAATTCCGTTTGTCAATCATATTTTTTGAAAAATGAATTTTACAATTGAATACTACAGCTCTCTTGAAAAAACTGTTGAATATCAAAGTTAGTAGTTTAACTATAGCAGCTTAGAATAACTTAGTTAAAGGTATTAACTTTTGGAACTTCCACCTCCATTTTTTTTTTTGGATACTTCCACCTCCATTTACTCCAACTAATAAATCAAAACAATTAGTTGATCAGGCATAAAAACACAATTTCCTAAATATTACCCAAAAAAACCTAAAATATAAATGTTTGAACAAGTAATACTAAGCAGAAACTCCAAAAACTATCAAGAAGGATACTGAAAATCTTACCTCGGATTAGGGCAACGCCAATCGCCATCCCTCCCACTTCCTCCACCGCGACCACCACCTCTTCCTCCTTGATATCCACCACCACCACCTATCAGTTCCGATAAATATGGATAAAAAATTATTCTCACCATAGAATAGTTTATATCTTATGCTAATTTATTGAGAATGGTAAAAAAACACACCTGAACTATAGCTTTTTTTGCAACTTTCTCACCCCAACTATTACCAGTTGTTTCCTTTTCCTACATGAACTATCACCATCTATGTATTAAAACACACCTCAATTATTAGTTGTTCACTTTCCTACCTGAATACTGATAGTTGAGGTGTGTTTTAATACATAAATGGTATGGGGTGATATTTCAGGTCGAAAAAGGTAACAACTAATAGTTAGTTGGGTATTAAGATGGATTGTGAACTAAGAAATAGACCCTAGAAGCTAAAAAAGGCTATCCTGAGCCATTGCAATAATCAGGTTACGCCAAGATGATAAAAAGCTTAACACCTCTCATTCTTCTTACTTTTTCAATATGAAAACAAGAGAAAAATCAAAAGGTCGTTTCCTTTGGTATCATTAACCTAACAAATGTTGTTTCTAGTTTATCTCTTTCTATTTCTTTTTTTATATATATGACAAATTTTCAAGACTTACTTTAAACCACAAATTTCAAAAGTCTTCCCTATATCTTAAATATCGTGCCCAATCAAATGGGAAACGGAGGGAGTATTTCTTTTATATATATATATATATATGAAAAGTTCAAAAATCAATCATATAATAATAATCCAGAATGAAACTCGCGAAAAAGTGATAGTTGTTCAGCGTGTGTTTTGACCATTATCTCTAATTTATTGAACAAAATTTAGGAACAAGGATAGTATAGTACCTCGATTATGCGAACCACCAACATATCCACCTCCTCTAGAACCACCGTATCCACCGCCGCCGCCCGAGCCACCATATCCTCCACCGCGCGAGCCCGAGACACCGTATCCACCCCTACCGCCTTCGCCACCGTATCCACCACCGGTGCCCGAGCCACCGTATCCACCACCGTGCGAGCCCGAGCCACCGTATCCACCACTGCTGTATCCACCGTCAGAAGGAGGAGGCGGAGCATCGTAACCGTATGTACCAGACATGATGATCTACTGCTTTTTTTTTTTTTTTCTTTACTGATAGAGAAGACTGAAGAATGTTCACGCGAAAGGGCGGGTCCACTTTATATATGCTTTGGGTGAGAGAAAAAGGAGATACACGTGGACTCGTGGAGGCGGCTAGTGTTTATTCTCTTACGTGTCGTTCGGTAGGTAGTCAAAATTATCCCAGAATTATAATTTTAACTAATTTATCTCATTGGGATTATTTTATACCATTTAAAAGATGGTATAAAATAATCTCAGTATAAGTGAGATAAGAAGGGATATCCCATCTCTTGGGATGGGATGAAACTTATATCTTATTTGGTATAAGATATAAATTTATTTTAAGATAAATTTATACCTTCTATCAAACATGGTATAAAAAATTAGTGCTGGGATATCTCAACTTATACCATGCACCAAACGACCCCTTAGGGGTCGTTTGGTTTTGAAGGCCATTTATGCTGAGATTAGTTATTGTGATATTATTTTTTATTGATCGAACCCATTGATTGGATATTTAAGAAAGAGAAAAGATTTTTAAAATTTATAGTCTAAAAATAAGTCAATATTTGTGTGTAAAAATATTTTATTTAAATTCAAAAGAGGTCATTCATTTAGTAGAAAAAAAAAAATTTGGGGTTCACATAAATTGACAATTTTGTCATTTTTATTTTTTATTGATCGTTTGATCTATTGTATTAAAAGTAACATGTATTGTAAAAATTTTAAGAAAAAATATTTTGTTTATTCACCTTATTTAGTAGAAAAAAAGGTTTATCCACCTCCAAACAATTTTGTCATTTTTTTTTTTTTTTTTTTTTTTTTTTTTTTTTTGAGAATAATTAATTTTGAAATTGTTATTATACCCTCTGTTGGAATAACTTATCTCATAATTAGTAACCAAATGAGAGATAAGGAGATACTAAATTTTTTATCCCAAAACTACTTTACCTTATTCATCATACCAAACAACCTCTTAACTTTTTTTTTTTTTTTTTTTTTTTGAGAAGAGACATAAATTGATGAATCAAACTTGTCCACAAAACTCAGCAAGCAATTTTAGGATTGATGAATTAAATTCAGCAAGCAAACTATCTGTTGGATGAAATTAAATTGATGAAACTAATTCATTAAAAAATCATGTAGGTCGACATGATTTAGGATTGACGATGGTGGGGTTTTTCAGTTGGCGTAGTTGATGGGTTGTTTACGGTGTAGGTCGACACGGCGGTGGTTCACTACTACAATGTTCTTCACTTTGTAAATCCCTATTTACTAAGCACTTAATAAAAAGAAGAAATTGGATACTTTGTTGTTTCAACTTGTGAGTTGTAGGGAAGACGATGACTGGATGAGTGAAAAAAGGATTTTTTTTTAGATAATATAAAAAGACAAAAAAAAAAAGAAGTTTTTTACATGTGGAGGTGTGTGTAGAACACCTCCCACCATAAGTGTGGTTCTGTACTTTTGAGGAGTTATTAAATTCACTTAAAAATTGTTTAAGGGTGTATTTAAACGCTTGTAAAGTTACAGTGTTAAAGTGAATTTTGCGAAAAAGTTTGAGGGGGAATTCATGCCTTTTCTCTTTATTTTTTTTTTATACATTAATAGACAAAGTGAAATGTTAAAATTAGCGTAGATGGTGAGTTTTTTTGGTCAAATTTCGGTCAGTAATATTTAGGATTTTTCACGAAACAACCATCCACCAATATAATACCTAGTAAATATATATGTTGGTCAAAGTTCAAGTAATCTGACTCTCGAAAACTGAAACATGACAAGTATTATGGGATGGAAAGAGTATAAAGAATGATCAAATTGACTTTCGAAAAGCGAAACGTGACAACTATTTACAGATGGAGTGCCTTCAAATATATATATATATATATATATATATATATATTTTTTCTTTTTATAATTGTCTTTATCATAGCTTTGTGTAGTGTAAATCACGCTTTTACAAAAGTTCATTTCATTTTGTTTTAGCTGTTTTTGTATCTGTATATGGATACATTTTTCTTGTAGTATATCCATTATATGTTGTATCCTATGTCCTATAGACCATTTTAGAATAGGATTCTGTACTACTCCGTCTCTCTTATTCCATCTATCTTCTATTTCTCTTCCTATGGCTCCTGGTAGTTTATTAAATAATTTTTTACCTAATTCTTGATCAAAAGCATTTCCACTAAAGAAAAAATCAAAACAGACACTGAAGAAAAAATCAAAACAGACTCATCAGACTCAGAAGCAGAAGAATTAATTAATGAAATAGGATTAGAAAATCTAAACGTAGAAGCAATAGATAATTTAGCAAATATAGCGGAAGACTGTAATCATGAATTCGAAAGAAATAAAGGATTGGATAGTAATGCATGTTTCTTTTGTAAATGGTATCCTATTAGAGACAAAAGAGCTAAATGTAAAAATTGTTATATAGAAGGATGTACAATGTGTATAGAAAAAGAATTTAAAACAAAAAAAAAAATAAAGAAGAAACCCATAAAAAAATTGAAGACCCTACTATTAATCTAAGAATGATAACATTAGAAACAAGAATAAATGAATTAGAAACTAGACTATGTAAACTAGAAAAAGGAAAACAAAAAGAAGCAGATAGTGAAGATGAAGAAATAAGATTATCGAATATACAACCAATAATGAGACCATTACAAACAATACCAGAAGATTCTCAAGCAGAACTAATGAGTATAGAAGACCATGAAGCATTAGTATGTAATGAAGATAAAAAATTAGGGACAATAAAAATACTTGCAAGAATCAAAATAGATGATTATGAGATAGAAACATTAGCATTAGTAGATTCAGGGTGCACAAAGTGCATAATAAATAAAAGAATAGTTCCAACTAATTTAATAAAAATTCTAGAAAAAAAAAAGTAAACCATGCAAATGGATGGAACACATAACATATATAGACATTATGTTCATAAGGCCTACATTAGCTTTATAAATACTTGTTCAGAATTTTACAAACCAAGCTATAAAATTAACAAGATATGGGTAAGAGACCTTACTATAAATGTAGATTTTGTCATAGGATTAGACTTTATGTTACATAATAGTGGCAACTGTATGATAACAAGAGATGGAGTAATTTTCTTAAAAAATATTACTCATACACCAGTACAAGTTCTTAAGACTGAAACTAGAATCCGTTATAAGAAGATCCCTACCATAGACCGAATCAACCTGCAAAAGAAAGAAGATAGTTGTTGTAAAGATTGTCAAGAGAATAATACATGTTGTAAAGATAAGCCAGAAATAAAAAATTTAACTCTAAAAGAAGAAGAAATTCTAGGAGACGAGGATTCCTTAGAAAAAGATTACACTTTAATAGATATAGAAACAGAGTTATATAATTTTAAAACAGGAATAGAAAGAATAGGAGTAATAAAGAATCAAAAAAACCTGGATAATATAATAAAAATACTAGATGAAATAGAAATTATAGGAGAAAAACCATTAAAACATTGGAAAAATAATAGGATTGTATGTAAATTAGATATAATAAATCCAGACTATATAATTAAAACAGCTTCAATTGAAGCAACAAATCAAGATGCAGAAGATTTTAAAGTACAAATAAAATAACCATTGGATTTAGGAGTAATACAGAGATCCACTTCTAAACATAGATCTGCAGCATTTATGGTAAGAAATCATAGCGAAATAGTCAGAGGAAAAGCGAGAATGGCAATAAACTATAAAAGACTTGATGATAATATTAGGACAGATGGATATAAGTTACCAGACAAATTAGAATTAATAAATAGAATACAAGGAAAGAAAATATTTAGTAAATTTGATTGTAAATCAGGATATTGGCAGATACGAATGCATGAAGAAAGCATAGAATGGACTGCATTCACCTGTCCTGAAGGACATTTCGAATGGTTAGTAATGCCATTTGGATTAAAAATAGCTCCGCCGATTTTTCAAAGAAAAATGGATAGTATATTTGGAGAATACAAAATGTTTGTATTAGTATATGTAGATGATATACTAGTATTTGGTAAAGATATTAAAGAACATTTAGGACACCTACAAACGGTATTTAGACTATTTGTAGAAAATGGAATAATAATTAGTAAGAAAAAGATGAAATTATGTAAAAATTATATAAATTTTTTAGGAGTAGTACTAGGAGAGGGTAAAATAAAGTTACAACCTCATATAGCCAAAAAAGCTTTAGAAATGCCAGATAAGTTAGACAATGTTAAAGAATTATAATTTTTTTTAGGAATAGTCAATTATGCTAGAAATTTTATAAAAGATTTAGGAAAAATAGCAGGACCATTGTATTCAAAGACTGGATCTAATGGTCAAAAATACTTTATTACTGAAGATATTAAATTAGTACAACAAATTAAAGAAAAAATAAAAAACATTCCCTATTTAAATATGCCTCTAGAAACAGACTATCTAATCATAGAAACAGACGGTAGTTTTGAAGGATGGGGAGCAGTGCTAAAAGCAAAACCAAATAAATATAGTAATAAAAAATGAAGAAAAGATATGTGCTTATCAAAGTGGTAAGTATAAAGAAAAAGGAAATATGAGTAGTATAGATGCAGAAATTTTAGTTGTAATATACGGATTAAATAGTTTTAGACTATATATCCTAAATAAACCAGAAATACTAGTTAGAACAGACTGCGAAGCTATAGTTAAATTCTATCTAAAGATAAATCATAAAAATAGTAGTAGAAGAAGATGGTTAAATTTCTTAGATACCATTTCAATTTATAATCTAAAATTTGAACATATAAAAGGAAAAAATAATAATTTAGCAGACCAATTAAGTAGACTAAAGATTACTGCTAACTGATTTTCTATTTGAACAGCATGAGACCTTCCAGTTCTCCGACAACAGACAAGGGGAAAGGCATAGCCTTAACCCAAGACACATACAGACAGACAATATTAGGTAACCTTCATTTTGACCTACATCTTTATTAGAGAGAAATACTATGGAAAGAATACAATTCGGAGCCAATAACTTAGTAGCTTTCCAACCATCAAATTGGACTTTTAAAGTATTACCAGAATATGTAATAGACAGACAACAAAGATGCTTAGTAGATAATTTATGGATTTCACATAATAAAAAAGACTCTAAACATTTTGTAGCCACTATAAATTCTCTTTGTCAGTATTTTACAGACCGAAATTTAGACAAAAAATTTAAATTTTATGTTGTAGTTCATGGTAAAACTAATGGTGTTTTTCAAACTTGGCTAGAAGTTTTAGACTCTATTAAAGACATAAGAAAACCTCTTTTTAAAGGATTTAATGATTTTACTGAGGCATTAGACTATGCTAGAGGAATGTTGGGTCCAAATTACTATATTTCTCCAGCTCTTAGACAAAACCCAGACAAAACCCTCAGTACAACGTACAAAAAGACACAAACAAGATAATTTTTTGTGATCACTATTCTACTATGACTGAAGTGGTCAAGAGACTAAACCAGCAGAAAGAGACATTGGTTCAAGAAAAAATGAAACTCTTGCATCAAGTGAAGATATTAGAACAAAGACTGCAAGCGGTTAAATTCAAATTAGTGCAATCTCAGGGTTCTCCATCTCAGACAAAAATGGGTGAGACGGGTGTGCATTCCCTAATGATACAGCTAGTCCGGTTCAAACGGTAGCCGGTAAAGACTCATCAAATCCGTTGATGGCTGTCACTTTGCCAAAAAGTGAAGATGAGGGATGTTCATCTCTCCAAACAAGACGGAGACTACCAAAGACACTTACGCAAGGAGCAACTTCTACTAAGAAAAGCATACTTGCAAAAAAGAAAAAGAATGAAAAAATAGAAAATATAGTAAAAAGACACTAAAAAAAATTTTCCAGACAAAAGAACAAGATAAACATATAGTTAAAAATCCTAGTTCAAAATTATCTCCAAGTCATGGGATGTCACCAGTCCATAGTTCAGATTTCGAAGGAGATGATATTAATTTCCAGGACAGTGCATTTCAAGACTCTCAAGATCCAAATGATGTACTCAGGCATGAGTTTTGATTCGATTTCTCTACATAATTTGGACACTTAGACCAGTTAATGGAGAAAAATAATGATAGAACATGAAGAAACGGCTGAAGACATTGGTTGAAAACAATAAGCCTAGCAAAAAGACAAAATAAAAAAGGTGATACAGAGAACAAAACCTTTATCTTAGAAAGACATTTCAGAAAGGAAAATGAAAGGAAAAAGAAGACAAAGACAATGACATTTGAAGACTTTAGTGGAATCTCATTTCAGAAAGAAAAAAGAAGACAAGACAATGACATGTGAAGAAAAGAAAAGAAAGACTTTTGTGGCAGTAATCCGACAAGGACATTTCAGAAAAAGAAGACTAAACTTTATTGGTATCAGAGCATAATTGACTATCCAAAGAACACCTTTTGTAATATAACTTCCTTATAAAATATTATTAAGCCTTCAAGTAATTTTCTCTTAGTGTGAAGTAGTTTTCGGGTTCCCCGAAAGGGAAACCTCTCTCCATCTTCAAGTCATGTAAGTTTTTATCTATGTTTTCTGTACTAATCTCCCTACTATGTAGATTATTCCATGTTTAATTAAAATATTATGTTGATAATGTTTTGAGTAATTACTTACTTGTTATTATGAATCTATTACTCTTAGTATATGGTTATTCTCATAATTTCTTAATATACTCGATGGATTAACCTGTAAATTCCTAGGTGTTTGAAAGGCCGTTTTAATGTCTACACTTACTATAGAATATATACTTTCTGTATCTGACATATATTCATCTACATTTATTAATGTTTCTTGAAAATCTTCAATTAGTTGAGAATTTCTTGTCTTATTATTTATTCTTTTTGGACATGTGTTGGCTAAGTGTTCTACACTTCCACAAGTAAAGCATTCTAGTTTATTTTTATAATTCCTTTCTGTTCGATATTTTCTTACATGCCTATTTCTGTGTAAGTAAGGTTTTCTAGCTGCTGACTTTCTAAGATAATATTTCTTTCTATTGTATTGAGGATAATTTCTATTATAATGTGTTCTATATTTTTTATGCTTTTTCTTTTTATAATTGTCTTTATCATAGCTTTGTGTAGTGTAAATCACGCTTTTACAAAAGTTCATTTCATTTTGTTTTTGCTGTCTTTGTATCTGTTTATGGGTACATTTTTCTTGTAGTATATCCATTATATGTTGTATCCTATGTCCTACAGACCATTTTAGATTAGGATTCTGTGCTATTCTGTCTCTCTTATTCCATCTATCTTTTATTTCTCTTCCTAAGGCTCCTGGTAGTTTATTAAATAATTTTTTACCTAATTCTTGATCAAAAGCATTTCCACTAATAGTACAGTAGTAAAAAGAATTGTTTAAAAATTTCTTAATATGAAACCAGTTACTTATGCTTAGTTGTTCTAATTTTATTACTGCATTTCTTTGTAGTACTAATAATCCACTATTTGGGTCTTCCCTTGTAATTAAAGTATGTATTTTATTAGTAAAATTATATGGATTTGCTCGCATGGATACTAAGTGTTGAAATTCCATTGGAAAATTTTCTTATAAGCTTCCCATAAAGCTTTGGCTGATTCTCCTAAAAAAGTTTCTAAATATTTATACATTGTTTATGTATCTGTATCATTATATGTTTTTATATAGTCTGCTACTACTATTCCTTTCCAAAGATCTATTACTGAATTCTATCTTTGTGGATCATGTGCTGCTATATTTAATATTTTACCTTTATTACCTCCTTCTTGAAGGATGATAGGTTCTTCTATGGGCATTCTTTTTCCTGATGGTTTAACATTGTCTAAGGGTTCTCCTGCTGTTCTAAAAACTCTTCTCCTCGGTACATTTCCTGTACTTGTATCTACAGTATATTGTTCTCCAATAGTTGTTCTTTGAAATGGACTAGAACTAGACGCACTAGATTCCATTAATTCTTTTTGACTTATTATTGAGTCTATCTCTATTTCGTCATCACTAAATTGCATATCTTCTAATATTTTATCAAATTCGTCTAATTTCTTTTGGTACATATTTTCTACTCTATATCCCCAATTATCAGTTCTAGCTTCACATAACTTAAAATGACTTATGGTTTCTTCTATTGTTAAGTTTCCTAGCTTACACCCTTTACATCTAAAAAGTATATTTTTGTTTTCTTTATGGAGTCTTTTTGCTTCTTCTATAGCTATGTCTACCGCAAACTCGTCCTATGCTAATTCTATATTCATAAAATTTGATTCTGTAATTTCATTTTCGTCTAAAGTACTCTCTTCTTTTATGTCTTTTTGTGGTGTATAATTATAATTGGTGAAACGTACAGATGTCTCTCTCCTAGAATTAGTGTACATTAGGTGAGATTCTGGCTGTAGAATCTTTTTTCTATTAAAATCTTCTAGATTCCATTCCATCCCTGCATATTCTTCAGGATTTATTTTTATGGGTTTTATTAGTCTTATTCCTCTATTTCCCATTACTTTGACTACATCTTCTACCTTAATTTTAAATTTCGTATTACTATTATTAGTCATTTTTCCTAGGAATCCTACGCACATTAATAAATTATTACCGTCACACATCTCTTCATATCCTTTGGTCTATATTCCTATTTTTATGTGTTTTTCAAATTCTGCTAAATTCATTATAAAGTCTGGGCTAATATAAAAAATTTCTCCATTATTTGTCATGTCTACTTCTGTTAGTCCTATTATTGATTTTTTCTTGTCTGACCATCTATCATCATAAATTACTATTAAAACTTTAGTTCCTAACTTCTTTCTAGTTAATCCTTTTAATCCTACCACTATTAATCCCATATGCATTAAACTTCTTCCAGTATTTTTTATTTGTCTTATAGCCGCTGGGTCTATTAAGTTTATCGTAGTAACTTTAGTTCCTATGGCTGATAATTGTTCTTCTCTATAATGTCTATATAATCGTGTTGTACTTGAGAATTGTCCTATATTGGATAAAGTCTTTGGAGTTAATAATTTTAATTGGTTTTGTTGAAAAATTTGTATATCTCTATCTACGTCTATTACCTCACTTAGCTGCTGCTTATTTTCTTCCGGTCTTCTCCTATTTAGAATTCTTGATAAAAGATTATTACCTATTCTATTGTCTGAAAAACTTACTCAGGGTCTTTCTTGTCCTTGCCTTTCTGGTCCTCTTTCGTTTCTTGGTTTAGTTGAAAGAAAGTCCATTTTTGTGGTTTTCTAATTACTTTAACTTTTTCTTTCTGAGGTGTTATTTCAACCTTCTTTAATTGTTCTATTAGTTCCTTAACTTCTTTATTCTTTGGGGTTTCTATATTTTTCTCTTTTTGTGTTTCAATTATTACTCTTAAGTGCTCGCTTATTATTTCTAGCCTTGGAATTATTTCCTGCTCTACGTTCTTAGTTATTTCCAATAATAAAGAAAGTATAGTAATATTTTGTTTTATTACTATTTGATCAGATTTAGCGTTAGATATATAGTCTATATAGTCTGGTGGTAAAGATATATATTTTTTTATTAACTTTGAGGCTTCTTGTTGAACTATAGTTAATTTGTTCATGAAAGAGTAATTTCTTTAAGTTCTTCTAATGTCTTTTTCAAATCTTTAATATCGTTATTTAGTTTTTCTATTTGTTATGTTGTTTGTGTTATTATGTGGTTTGTCTTTATTTCTATTTCTTTAGGCTTTTCTAGAATAGCCTTAATTAATTCTATTTCAGTCTTTATAGGCGGTTTTTCTAAATTCGATTTGTTAATTAAAATCTGAATTTTTCATTCTAATTCTAATTCTTGCGTTTTTAAGTAATCAAAATTCTGTTCTAATTTTTCTAACTCCTTCTTTTGATTAGTTTGAGAAACTTCTATGACTTCTAATATTCGAGTAATATCTTTATTATTTTCTTGAGTTTTTTCACTAAAATTTATAACTAAATCAACTAATGTATTAAATTGTTCGTCTTCACTATGTAATATATGTTCTCCGTTACTAAAATTACACTTTATAATACTATGATCTTTTAATGCTCTATATTTCTTTTCTGGGTATATTCTTAAGTCTAAATATTCTAAATTCTTTAGTGTATCTATTTTATCAAAATTTGTTTATTATCCTAAAGGAATTCTTAGTTTACAAATTTTCTTTTGATACTCTATATTATCTGTAAGTCCTTTTATATCTTCTCTTATGCCTTGGAATTCCCAAGTTATAGCCGAAATTGTATCTTCGTTAATTTGGCTTTGTAACGTATCTATTTTCTATTAGGGATGACAAAGTTTCTGTATTTATTATTTCTAAATATGAACTTAGGGCTTTTTCAACTTTTCTATATTCTCGTCCTTTCTCTATATCTCTATATAAATACCAATGGTCTATAGCTATTTGTCTAACAAAGGGTAGTGTTCTCATAAAAATAACTAGTATGGCTTAAATCGTTTCTGGATCTGCTTTTGAGAGTATTTCCTAGATCTTATATGTCCTAATAATTTATATTCTAATCCTGATATTATATCTATTAATTCTTGTAATCTTAACTGACTCTCTTTAATACTACTTAGTCTGATATATTCTGGGTACAATCTTTCTAACTCTTGTTTTACCTCTAAATAATTATCTTGCATTACCCTAATGGGATAAATTTTACCTTTTGTTCTAGATGTCTAATACGATCTTCAGCTCTAACTATCTCGTCGTTGGTGAAAAATATTTCCCAATTAAGATTATTTCTTAAACTTAGTATTGTTATATTATTATGTAAGTCTCGGCGATGGACTGTGTCTATGTATCTACTATATTCAGTTAAAAACTTTCTTGTTTTTCTAAGATTTGTAAGTCTTTTTTGGATGAAATATATCATACGATAATTATAACTTATATATTGAGTAAAACTATGTTGTCTCATATAATATTGTCGATAAACAGGTATAGCAGTTTGTCTTCTCTGTCGCGCAGAGAATGGTCTTCTCATAAACTGTTGTCTAAAATATAGGTTTAAGTTATAGGTTTAGGTCCAAAAATCTTCTTACTCTGATACCAAAGTGATAGGGGGGGTTATATTTTATATGGGTTATCTTTTATATAGGGGGGTTATATTTTATATTTCAATATAAATATAAATATTGTTGTGAATATAAAAGATTTACTCAAATCTTTTATAAAATATAAAAGATATTTTATATTTTATAAAAGATATTATAATAGAAATTATCCTCAATACAATAGAAATTATCATCAATGCAATATATATATATATATATATATATATATATATATATATATATATATATATATATATATTGCGGTCAAATGTGCGATTTTCCATATTATTTAGTCAAAACCCATATTTTAAGTCGCAATCAAATTTGTATCTGAATTTTTTAGTAAAATATTTTTTGTGGATGTAGATTTGATTCGTTGAAAACATCTAGATGACGTTACATACAAAAATTGAGGAAGATTGAAGGTGATTTGAATCAGTTTGGAGTTAAATTCATATCTAAAATCTATGTGGAAAACACCGCGCATGTCTATCTTGCTATATATCATACAAAATTTTCATGGAACAATACACACACACACACATATATATAACATGGAAGTTATACACTAATAAACAAGGGACATAATATATGTAGGAGGATATACACGGATATATACCGACTTAAAGAGCCATTTCCCCTTACTTTTACTCAATTATACACAATATACATGAATAATATCTACAGATATACAACTCCAAATTTATTTTCTTCCATTCTCATACATCCTCCACCACACCACCCTCCTAAAATTACCATAATCACCCACCATTTCATCGTAACAATATAGAACACCATTTGAATCCAACAAAAAGAAAAATAATAGATAAGAAAGTGAAGTTGAGATATGTTTTTCCCTTCTCTTCTCTTAGTTTTTTCTTCTGATATGAGAAGAAAATGGTTGAGAGTGATAACTCTGGATTCTGGGCTTAGAGAAATGGTGATGTTTGGTGGCATCTAATAAGACAAAGTACATTCTATGTTTTGATGATTGTCAAACTACTAAAGAAATGAAGAGAGACCTGGTTTGCGATCTGCTCTCTCTGTATGTTGTACAGTCAGCAGCAACAACTGTAAAGCTACACTGCCAACTGCACAACTGTACAACCGCATTACGGCCCATGCTTTAAGTCAAACATGGGATGAGTGATCTCTATCTCACCCCCAGGTTCCCCACTATATATACAACTTGTTCCAACATATTAGGTATCACTTGAAAGCCTAAACTATCTTGTGCAAATTCTTGCCGCCACAAGTTCTCAAGTGCTCTCAAGATCAAAGTCACTTGCAAGCTGAAGAACCTGATCAAGACACCAGATTATGTCTAAGTTCTTTAGGTTATTGTGAGTCTTTATTCATATGCTCTTTAAACTGTAAACCTACTCTTCTTTTAAGAAGCTGTTGTAGGTATCATAAATTCTCAGTAGTTGTTAGGCAGTTTACCTAATCAATCTATTGAGTGGTACCCTTGGCTAGAGTTAGTCAAGTGTATTAGTTGGTTTGGATAGAGTTAGTCAAATATGGTTGTGAGCTTGGCTAAGGGTAGTTAAGAGGTGTAGCTTACAATAAGTGTATTGTAAGGGTGAGGGATTATGTGAGTTAGATTCCTAGATTGCAAGAGGTTGTAATCTGAAGTTGCTCGGTGATAGTGGAGTTGAAATCCTACGTAGTAGGTCGTGGTTTTTAATCCCTTGAGCAAGGAGTTTTTCACTGTAAAATCTTGCCTTCTTTACTTCTTCACTGCACAAGGGAACTGGAAGAAAACTGGGTCCCTTCATACATTGTTTGGTGGACGCTAGCATTATAACAAGTGGTAATACAGGAAGTATATATGGTGATAGATGTTGAATACGATGGGTGATCGAGAATCACCATAGGGTGCCAATAGTTTTAGTTCTAGAGCTAATATGAGCTACCGAATCTATATATAATATTAAGCTAGGCAAAAATGAGTGATGTGACACCTCTCTTTAGCCAAGGATCATATTTATCTTTTTCCACATTGCTTTGAGTTTTTCTTCCTCCATTTTATTTGTTTAACTTATATTAAAAAGCCTAACAATTTCTATAAAGTGCTCTGAACGTTATGGCTCTTCTCCACTCCCATATAATTAATTTTTTTTAATATGTACTATTCGGTGATAGTTCAAGTAGGAAAAGTGAACAATTGATAGTTGAGGTGTGTTTTGCAAACTAGTTAATGATAGTTTAGGTAGGAAACTCTCACACCTGATAGTTCAGGTAAGACTCAAAAAAAAGGTGATACTTGAGGTTACCCTTAATAAATGTGAATTATAAATTGCGGGGATGGGTGACACAGATCCCGAGACAACCGAATGCGTATCGGAGAAAAAAACCAAAAACTAGAGTCTTTGAGAGAAAAAAGAGTTGATCAAAATCAACATTCAGAGTAAATAGAATCGGAATCGAGGTTTGAAAGTTTCTCTAGGCTCGAATGGTGATTTATGACTTAGATGGATAGGTTAGATGAGTGTGAGGGGCTCAGGTGTGATTCAGACACTTAAGTTGCATAGTAGTTAAAATGAAGATTCAGAGTTGACCACAGTCAAATATGTGTTTAAACAATCCCTGATTGGTGTTTTGAGCGTTCCAACAGGTCCTTAGGGGGGTTGTGTTATTACACCATAGAACCTCCCTTCTCTCTCTCTATTTTTTTTTTCTTAAGCAACTCAAAGTAGACTTGACTCCAAAGTTGTATATATGACCACTTATCAATGATCAGGGGTGGCTCAACAGGGGAGGCTAGTGAAGCTTTTGTTTTAGGCTCCCAAATATTTGAGGCCCCAATTTTTTTAATTAATAGTGAATTTATGATTTTATTTTTGCTTTGACAATATTGTAATTTGTAGGAAAATAAAAAAGTAAGAAATTTTATTAAGAAGAAAGAAAGAAAGAAAAACTGCATACATTTTACAGTAGAAATTTATTATAATTTTGAATTAACGTAATTTTTTTTTTATAATCTCGCGGAATGTATTGCCAACACATGGTTAACATCTAATAGACTTTAACTAATCCTTACTAATATAAATAATAGCAACAATATTACTAAGTTCAAATACATGGTTACCATCTTCTTGAATTAATCTTTACTAATATAGATAATAGCAATAATATTAGTACATGAAGTTAAATGACTTTATGTTTTTAAGGATACTACACTTTAAAAATAAATATGAAAAATAAAGAACATAGCCTCGAATTAAAAAAAAGAGCAGAGCCTCAACAACGTACAAAAGAGCAAAAAAAAAAGAAAGTTCACCATCACCATTTGTTCAATATTTTGAAGGTTTAATAGTTGTTGTTCGAGACCTTTTAGCATTGTCGACTTCCAATCCTCACTCTGCCAAATATATGGCCTTTCGATAGTTGTTGAGAGGGCTTCCTTGGCCTTCTCTACTTCGTTGAGGTAGGTATGCAAAAGTCTTCATGCCTCAGAGAATGTGAAGATAGCCCTTACCTCCTCAATAAGAAAGAGAGAGGCTCCTCATTTGAGGTTTCTTCAGCCATGCTCCCTTGTTTTTCCTGCGTATGTACTGATGTGGAACCTCTCTTTGGCCAAGAATCTTATTTATCTTTTTCCTCTTCTTTTTTTTTTTTTTTTCTTTTTTGAGTTTTTCTTCCTCCATTCTATTTGTTTAACTTATAGTAAAAAGTCTAAAAATTTCTATTAAGTACTCTGAACGTTATGGCTCTTCTCCACTCCTATGTAATTAATTTTTATTAATGTGTATTAATGTCTCAAAGGTGGAAGATAAAAATATAAGAACCTAAATGTCATGTTGCACTAAAGGGGTATTCATCCGGCCGAGCTATATATCCAAGATATAGTCTATGCGTTTTAGCTGAAATTTGCAACATATGTATGTTCTTGGCATTTAAAGTTGTGCTATAGGATCTCAAAGTCCAATCCAAGTCCACCAATAAGGTCCACTATATTTTTAGTATTTTATTTTGTATAGGCACCATTTATTTTTATTATTATATTCACGTGTTAGTGAATACTCTATCTCGATTGAACTTATTTACATATATCATCTTCTCAACATATTCAAGTGGATCAATTTCTTTACCGGCAAAAATGCAGAAGTAGGTTAGTGTTTTTCTTATTTGGAAAGGTTGCACTTTTGAGGAGTTGAGTCCAGTGATTGTGTCACGCCCCAAATCTAGAGTGGCGTGACCGGCACTCGATGCCAACCTAGGCCCGAGCAAACCACTCTAAATTGGAAACTCTGGGAGTAACCCTCAACTTAAACCAATAAGGCCTACCTGCACACAAACAATACCAACAAGCCGGCGAGGATGTAATCTGCATATATATATATATATATATATATATATATATATATATATATATATACTGACCATCTCGTCTGAACTGGGCACACACACCCAAAATATATATACACAACTGAGCAAGCTGACGAGGCTACTATGTAGGCTGAACAACGAAACTGAGAACCAACAAGGCTACATAACATCCCAACTGTGTACAACTGTCTACACACCTCAAGGGAACACGAGCTGCAGAAAGGACAGGACAAAGCCCCGTCATACCCATATGTACACGCGAAATAGCATACCAAAAGGACCGGCTCAACCAAATGGAGCGCACCGACTACAACACAGCGAGTGGAGGCGGCCCACCGAGCGGATCGCCGTCCGGCTACCCGAACTCCGGCGGCATGAATGCCGCTCCCAAATAAAGGGACGTCGCACGAATAATGTACTGAATATGTAAGACAAGATAACAACTGAAATGAAGTAACAGGCTATACTCTGGATATTTCAAGAAAACATCTGGGGGTACTCTACCTGGGTTGTCTTTCATCTGAGGCAAAATAACATAACTGTATAGATATAACTCCGTGACCTGAGGGTCAGGCATAGATAACTCCATGGCTCATAGGCTAGGTATAATCAACTCCATGACCCGTAGTTCAGGTACAAATAGCTCCATAACCCGTAGGTCACGTAATAACTCCATGACCCGTAGGTCAGGTATAATCAACTCCACGTTCATGTGCAGTAACAACTCCATGACCCGTAGGTCAGGTATAATCAACTCCATGGCTCATAGGCCAGGCAACAACTCCATGACCCGCAGGTCAGGTATAATCAACTCCATGGCTCATAGGCCAGGCATATACAAACATATAATGATAACTTAAAGGCAACATAATATCCTGTATGTACACTAGTTATTCCTTTTGTCATTCCATCAGCTTATATAACCCAACTATTCTTATACCTGTCCTCAACTGGAGAGAATTATCACACTAGGGTTTTGGTAACCTGAGTATAATCTTGATGAATAGCATATCTTGGTGCGAATAGTCAAAGGTGGCTCAATAGTAGACATCATGCCAGTGAAAATAAGGGATAGCCTTAACATACCTGGAAGCTTACTTTTCGACTTTCCAGCTTACTTCCTGTCTTGCGACCTACTTAAGATCACTCGTAGTCTCGTAATCTACATATAAAATCATTAATACTATTGTTAGACTCATCGTCACGTGCTTGTCTTAAGCCTTCAAATTAACCCCTTTAGAATCTGCCAAAATTCGGGCAGCATCTCCCCTGTTTATATCCCTAGCCCGAAATCACAATACCAACAATCAACACAACAACAACAACACCAACGCCAATAACATCATCATCAACACCAATATATTCCATAAAACATCCACACGATGTTTATTCAATTTATCAACCAACAAATTTGGTATTCGATCATTTAACAACTCTACCTTTGTAAATAAGCCTAAATCAATATCAATAAAAGAGGATTCATACCTTACTCTGGCTAGAACCGCAATACCTTCAATACTCACCTTGAATTCCAGCCAAGATTCACTGTAGTACGGTATTATAATTGCAACTACATGCTGTTCGAATCGAAATCCGAAGACTATACTTGATCTGGGCTAAAATTTGATGTATGGAAAAGTTTCCAGAAATTTGGAGAGGTTTGGAGTGTTTTTTGGATGGAAAATGAGGGGTTAAGCCCCTTTTTATAATGTTCCAGAGTCTACCTGAACCTACCTAAAAATTGCTCAGCGCGGTCGCGCCACCTTCAGGCGCGTTCGCGCAGAGTAAATTCCTGCCCTGGCAGTCCGTATTAAAACACTCATAACGGTTGATTCCGATGTCGGATCAATGCACGGTTTGTTGCGTTGGAAACTAGACTTCCCGAGCTTCAATTTAGGTTTTTGCTTTACTTCAAAACTCCTAATGTACTAAAAGATATTCTTTCTCTAAGTTGGACAAAAATTATCATACGAAACATTGCCCATCTTTTCTCCAAAGTCATACTAACTCAATTTCTTCCGCTCATTTCCTTATAGGACCTTCTAGCATTCCTTATATGCATCCTTTACTCTTAAAATATACTTGATAATGCTTCGTTCCTTATTTTCATAATCCCAAAGTTGTTTTACATAGCCATAGTTCAACATAGTTACTTCCAAATTTTGATAAGTGCTTCTCTGAAAATACGGGGTGTAATAGATTGCCTCTTACCTAATATCTGCATCTAGCAACATAGTAAACTTAGTGATATATACTTAATGTAGAATGCATTCTAATATAAACTCCCCAAATTCAAATACTATTTTCTCCTCCAATTAATTTAACTTTTTTAACAAAGTTCAAAATTTTCTTTTAGATTAGCTCTATTCAGGAATTTGACACGATGTGATTTTGAAAGCTGCTTAAATTCTTAACAAGAGAAGATAATTTTCCTAACATTTGCTTTGAATTTGAAAACAAGCTGCAGAATGAGACATTTTCTTTAATTCGTGTAGATGCATTTAGTTTTTGAAATTTGTTTACCATTGCTTTACTTATTCAAGCTCTTTAATCTTTTCTCTATCAAAAGAAAACAATATGTAAATATTCCTGTAATTCACATCAGAGCCTGAAGAATTGTTTGTTAATAATTAATATTTCTACGGCAATAAATAAAATATTAAAATTTCCTTTTTTGTTATTATATATATATATATATATATATATATATATATATATATATATTTTTTTTTTTTTTTTTTTTTTTTGAAATATTGCAAATCTCACAGTACAATTAAGTTATGCTTCTCATTTGTATTATTTTATCTTCCGGACAGTCCACTTAGTAATTACTTCGATGAATAATTCATTACTGGTGTGCACGGGCCCAATATTGTAGATTTTGAATTGGTCCTTCTTTTCCAAGCGCATGATTTATTTTAACTCCTAAATAGAACATTAAATTGTAATTGTTCTTTGCAGGATCTATGGTAAATCCTGTCCGGTAAAGTAAAATTTGTTTTCCGTATTATCATATATGATTGTCTTTGGTAGACTTACCGAAGCTATAGTCATAATAGTGATCATTCTATTTACCCAAACGTAGTTTAATATACTTTAATTAGGCTTGTTCTCTCTTCAACAATATCCAAGATGTTCACAACCAAATAGCCATTGAGAAATGTACAATTTAGCGAAGTTCAGTGTTTAAGAAATTAAGAAGTTAATGAAAAAGATATTCGATTTGGCCGAAGAAACATTAGTACATCTATGAGTCTTTATTCCATATGAAAGGTCTTTCTTAAGCATTTATTAAAATTTCCCCGCATGAACAATGGGAGAAGACATAATAACTTGGAAACTTCTATCAGGCTATATGTAAAAACAATCAAGTAGACTTGATATGAATAACTTGAGCACCAATTCTCTGCAATGTCTTCAACCTATTAGCCTCCATCTAAGCTCCTTGTTCTTTTGAGATCTCAATAACTCCACTATTTCTTGCTACACTATCTGGAGCTTGATTTGTTTTCTCTCCCTCCAGAAAATGTATTAACAATAACAATCTTTGAGGGAATAGTTGAGATCAGATCCTGCCAAATATGCAATACAATATGGTCACATCTACTGCAGTAAGTGAGTAAAGGATGTTAATAATCATTGTAACAGAAGTATATACCAAATATTTTAGCGGTGTGGGACATGAGACTAAAAACTATGTGAGGTTAACAAAGAATCACTCAGGTAAGTTTTCTCTTAGGGTTTGATTGAACGTTCTTTAAATATACAGCTTGTGTTTCTTGTTTTTCTGCTCCTCAATAAACATCCAATCCAAACATAGTTTCAAAAGTATCTTTGAATAACAATCATCCAAACAAAATTTGTTTTCCAGAAATTTTCTTCCCAAAGTATCTCCAAAAAACTTCTCCCGAGAATCATTTCCAGAAACTCTTCGAACGGCAAGTACAGCAAGCACTACCTCCTTCTCTAGCAAATTTATAAGCTCCTAAGTGCCAAGTAAAAAGTTTTAGCTCTACAAGCATTGCCTTCAATACAATGTATGGACTACTACCAAAAAGTGTTTTTTTTTTTTTTTTAACTGAAGGCGGCTTAAATTTTTAAAAAAAGAAAAGAAATGAAGCTAATCTGGCAACACGAAACAAAGGTGATTTCCTTAAATCTTGTTTCGACTAACTAATAGAAGGAAAAGCTCATATTAAAGGAAACAATTTATTCATTCAGTATAAGTTTAAAGGAAATCACAGTTAAAGAGAACTTTTAAACAATTGTAATATGCACCTAAGAATCAATATTACATGAAAGCAGTGATTGTAAGGCATTTTCACCTTATTATTGCTAATAATGTTATACATATAATCCGCTAACCGCAAGGTAAGCTGTAACCTACCTGAAAAGCCGAACAGGAGCTACGAACCGTCACACCTTGGCCTTGCCCTTTCGTAGCACCTCCAAGTACTCAAAGTCTATTCATAATCGAATTCTATATTAAAAACCACGATTAATGACACCCATATTGCTATACTTCTAGTTAGGTCAAATTTTAACCCAAGAAAATTGGGGAAACGAACCCACAAAGGTAAAACGGGAAATTGAAAGATGGAACATACAATTCAAGCGCTAGATCATCAAACTCACTAATCATTTGCTAAAACAACTCAAGATTAAGCGTAATTCGGATTTAAAATCAAAACCCATTATTGAGATTTCTATTGTGCTAAAAGTTTTTAGTAGCTAGGCATCATGATGTTGTTTGATGTTTGTAATGTGACAAATTAGAACATTTTGCTTTACACCTATGTAACACAATATCAATGACCATTAACATAATAATAGTTTCTTTCATAGACTGATTAAATCCGCTTCCTTCAGTAATACTTCTTACCGATATTCAGAGGCAATCAAAAACATATATAGATAACGACCTTTTTTTTGGTGGGACAGAAGCGTTGATGGAAAGTAGAATGGAAGAATGAATGGTCTTAATCTGAAAAGGAAAAGGAAGGAGAGACTTAGAAGGGCTTTATTCACTATTTAATGAAGCTTTTGCTATGAAGAACTATTGATAAACTATAATATAAGCAAGGTAGATAATATTAGAACTGATGTTAAAGTTGAAAATGATTCAATCGATTCATATTAGAAAATAAATTACACTATATCAATCTCGCGCGGAAAAATTCACTAATTTTCTTAAATTTCCAAGATTCCACAAAAGAAAGTCAAGGGACTAACTGTTTGTGCTGTTTCAAAATTAACAAGGATAGTACTTAGACATGTGATTGAACTAAGTTATATATACGCTGATGATAGTGTAGAGAATTTTTACAGCATCATTTAAGTTATATATACTGATAATATTATAAATTCTTGTTATTGTGTCGCTTCACTTTCATTGATTATAGCAAATTTTACTTTTTTGATCCTCTGTGTGTGATGTGTGGCAGCCAACAGGCATAACTAACTCTTACCACATATTTATATTTATGGAGCTATAGCTTAAAATAATTACATCTCATAACTAATTATAATATATTAAATACAACTTATAGCTACATATATATACAAAATAGAATACCCCATATCACATTATTCACTTCCAAACTAACCATTCTCATCTCTCTTTCTCCCTCTCCCTCCTCCCCCACCCCGCTACCCATGCTCCGGCGATAAATTTTTTTCGCCCTCTTCTCCCGATGAAATACAAGCAACTTTCTTAGAAGCCGAGAAATTGTTTGAGGAGATGAAGAAAAAAAACTGGAGTATAAGCCCTAATACTCATAGTCATAACGCGATGATTACGGCATATTTTCCGAAGGATGCAAATTTGGAATTGGCTAAAAGTTGGTTTGCAAAGTTAGGGGGAAAATGGTTGTGCTCCCGATCTTGTCACGTTTAGTTTACTTATTCCTCCGGCCCGTGATAAAGATGATCAACGATTTTGCTTATGACTACAAGAAATGTATTGATTTGAGACGAAATGTCTATACTTATACAATGCAGAATCGTGTGTTTTTGTTTCACCAACCGTTCTCCGTTGTTGATGCGGTGGCTTTTGAGTTTTGACGGTCGTATCCGATTAGATGCTTGGCCGGGACCGACCGGATTTTCGCCGCTTCGGTCGTATTTTGCTTTGTGTGAATACGGCCGCAACAATTCTTCCAACCCTTAAAATACCGATCCAAAATCGTATTTTTTTTTTGGTGTATTCATTAAATTTTTAGCATACAATTCAAATTCATTAATTTTTTGGCGTACAATTCGGATTTTGTGTATTTTATTTTCTTGTATTGGCGTTTTCGAGTATATTCGTTAATTTTATTTTTGTATACAAATGAATACGTTAATTTTTGAAGTGTATACAAATGAAAAAATTTATTTCTTTGTATTCAATTTTTGAGTGTATGTGTTAACTTTTTTTTAGTGCAAAATTCTGTGTTTTGCGAAAATTCAAGAAGGGAAAAGGAGAATACAATTTTTTTGTATTTATGGGTTTGAAGAGACTAATTTTCAAATACAATAAAGTGAATATAATGTAAGAGTAGCTATAAATGAATACAGAGGAAGAGAATACAATTGAGAGAATACAACCGAGTTGAATACACATGACTAATTTTTGAAAAAAAAATTATATTCGTCGATGAATACGGGGTATTTTACTTTTATATATATATAGCCATTTTTTGAATTTACGATATAAAAACAATAGCTATGGAATGTAAATATTAAACCGTAGCTATGTCAAAATTTAAACCCCCAAAGTATAGTCATTTATGTAAAATTCCTAGAAGTTTATGGGCCAGATTGATGCAGTCGCCGCAATATTTTTTTTTGTGCGGATTGCCCTTCAAAAGCACTGATCTTTAATGGGAAATCTAATTGGTGGCCTTTAATTTTTGCCCTTTGCCTAATACTTCAAGGTTCTGGGTTCGAACCCTAGCTGGGTAAAAAAAAAAAAAAAAAAAATTGCAAAGGCGGCTTTGGATTCGCAAGGCGAGTTTTTGCATGCAAAATTCTACCTCAAAGTGTAATTTTGAATGCAAAACTCTATCTACGTGCGTAATTTTGAACGGAAAACTCGCTTGCAAAAAAGTGCAAACTCCGAGGCCTAACTTTGCTACAAAACTCTGCTTTGCAATTTTTTTTTAATTTTGACTGAGCCGGGGTTCGAACTCCAAACCTCATGGTATTAGGCGAAGGGCAAAAATTAAAGACCACCAATTTGAGGGGCAAAAATTAAAGACCACCCCAAAATAAGGGCATTCCTGCGAATTACCCTGGCTACAATGGCCAGCAAATGGATCATTTTCTGGCACACAGGCCCTAACTATGGTTACATAAATTACATTATTAGAGTCATAGTATCCAATAGCATTTAGCTCCCCTAGTTTTGGTTCTTGTTTGAGGTTGAGGAAGTAATTATTTGAAAAGCAAATTGTGTAAGTGTTATTGTGACTTTTTTTTAAATAATTTTTATCAGGCTTAATCCAAAAAATGGCATATTATAGATCAAATATGTAAGAAACCTAAATGTTGCATGACATTTTAACTTAATGATCGATTCAATATGAATATCTCTCTCTTAAACCAATGTTTACAAGAAGAAGAAAATAAGCATACGTAAAGGTTTATTACAAATGTAAAATCTTCATAGATTTGTTTTTTTTTTTTTTTTTGACAATAAACTGTGAAACATTACCATACCAACAAAATAAAGCATCAATACACTTAAGCGAGCATCCATAGTCTTAACCACCTTCTAGGAAGGGTGCCAAGAAGTAACAGACCTCTGAAAATCTAATTACAAACAGGTTGAATAAAAGATCTATTTTTCCTACCCTTTTTAGAGTTTCTAAATATATCTATCCTTTACCTAATTACAATTTGAATCTGTTGTACTACAAAATTACATTCACACTCTTTCCTTGGAAAACCTTGTTGTTTCTAGCTATCCATGTATGATAAATCACTGCACCATAGATTGCACCTACTACCTCCTTCTTGAAACTGATCTAGTGCTTTAGCTTGATGATGTGCAAGTCTTCAGATATTCCTCTATGTTGATTTGTCATCCTCAGCCACCCTTGGATTGCATCCCCTAGTTCCCTGGTCCATGGACAACTATTGAATAAGTGTGTTGCATCTTCCTCAGCACCAGTAGTACACATAGCACAAGTGGTATCTTCACTTCCTATTCCAATCTCAGTCAGCCTCATTTTTGCGATTAATCTACCAAGAGTTGCCAACCATAATATGAATCTGTGCTTAGGCATAGCAGTTCTATTCCACACTATTCCTGCAATTTCCACTTTTGGAGCAGTTCCTAGCATCTGTCTATAGCCCATTGCCACAGAGTACTTCCCATTTGTCGTTAAACAATACTGATCATTGATGTACCACCCAACCATCCTCATCTTCAGTTTATGTAGCCTTTTCCAGTACCAACTACAGTTTGAGGGTAGAGTATGCTCCCAAAAGTTTTCATTATTATTCATGTATACTCCATTCACCCACTTGATCCATAAAAGATCTTTCTTCTCCATCACAAATCAAATCAGCTTACCCACAGATGACATGTTCCACAGTTTACGTCCTTTTATAATTAAGTCCCCTTGTTGCTTACTTGCTTAGGCTTACATATCTTTTCCCAGGCCACCAGAGAGATTTTCTTCATTTCCTCACTACTTTTCCAGAGAAATTCTCTGCATTTCTTATCAACCTCCTTTATCATACTTTGAGGGAGCAAAAATACTGATCCCCAGAAGTTAAGAGGAAAGTACATAGTTTATGATCTTCATATAGTTGTTTGCTTAAGAAAGACATTTTATTTAAAATAAAAGTAGTTATCATAATATGGAAGTGAACCAAAAGTTACAATCCTAAAAGTCTTATTAAAGTTTGGAGGAACAAGTTCAAAGGTTGCAAAAGTCTTCCAGAAATTGACCAATTTGGGATATACTTCATGTAACTTTCCAACATGGACTAGGCAGTAGATGACACAACTGAATTTGCAAGAGTATAACTCAATCCAAATCCCACTACAAAGAAATTCCCACCCTTGCAGTCCCAATTTTCATAAATAGATATTTATTCATACCTAATATTCACATCAAATTATCTTAATTTTTTATTACTAAATAATAATTGAAATGATAATATAAATTAATTAAATTATAAATTGTACGTGTTAACAAGCACATATCATATAGTCCTCACGCTTGATAATTAGTTTGATGTAAATACCCAATGTGTGAGTAAATTGTTTTTCCACTCTCCACCCTTGTTAATTGGTTTTCAAGGTCTCACCATGTGAGGGCTCGAGTCTTGACTTCTATTTCAATTTGAAATGGAAAATGCTGAATCAGTTAGCAGAAAAAACATAAACCTATTGCTTAGTTTGAAATATTAATCATACAAAAAAAAAAAAAAAAAAAAAGTAAAATTACACATTCTAATTGTTAGTGACTGAATGGGGAGTCATCTATTTAAGAGATGAAATCTGCTTGTCCCTTTAATTAGCGTCTTTAAGCTCTCAACCTCGGCCCATAGAGTAAAACCTTTTTCCCGGCTCGGACTATAAATATAAATGCATAAACCCAAAAGAAGAATGAATAATGCATTCTAAATGCGTAAAAGGGCAGCATGGTGCACTATATAAGCTCCCGCTATACGCGAAGTCCGAGAAAGAATCGGACCACAAGAGTCTGTAAATTATATAAAAATAATTAGCCTAGTGATTATTAGAGTAGGTGAAATTTAAATTCTGAATTCGTCTATGTTCTTATACTCGCGAGCGAATGGAGGGGCCATGACCATCACCTTCTAATTCAGAACACATAAAAAGTGTGAAATAACTAGATTTAAGTTATATATATTAACAATATAAATAAATCTTTTTAGACTATCAATATAGTTTAATTTATGATAGTTGTTGGGGTAAGCCAGCCCAAAAATACTCTTGGTGTGATGTTGTCTCGTTTAGACCAAGCTCGTACGATATTCCCCAAAATGCCTCATCACACTATTACGGGAATTCCTACCTAAAAATTACTGTGCCACATCTCTGTCCTTTCTAAAAATTACTCATATAGATAGATAGCCTTGATGTTTTCTCTTGGTTATAGACTCCTATTATGTTAGGATGGAGTAGTCTTATGTTTTTCTTGTGATACTGATGGGCAGCTAGCTAAGTTGTAGCTAGACTGCGGTTGTGTAATGTTCCAATTTGGTGATTAATAGAATTAAAAAAAAGAGAATTCCTACCTAAACCTTATATTTAACTTTTCTTTTCTTTTCAACTATCAACGTTGAATTTTGTTGGCACTGCCAACAATGTACATGTTATCATTCTTTCCTATTATCAGTTAATGCTTATCATAATTTTTTTTATAATTATCTTATACATAAACTATTTGTATAAACAATCTTTGCACCGTTAACGTATTGAAACTTAAAGGAATGGCGTAAAATTCATGATCAGCTCATTTGTACTAAAAGTGCAACAACACTTCATTTGTTAAAAGTCCAAAACACGGTGTTACAACAAGATGAACAAATAATTAAGTCCGGAGAGAGTGATCTCTTTTCAGAGGATCTTGCATTACACTTAAACTGGTGGAGGAATTTGCAAAACTGAGGTACTGTTGCAGATTATTATTATCAATATGTTCCATTTGACATTCAGGCAAATAATTATTGTTAGGAGAAGGCTCGTCTTCATGTTGCATTTGGATGCATAATATCTCTGCTTGGGCCACAGCAAGTTGCATTTCTAACTGGGAGACTTGATTCTGCAAATAAGAGATAGCACCAACACAACCATAAACAGGATCTCTCATTCTTGCATTTGCTTCATACACTAAACTGTTGACTGCATCTGCCCTCTGCTGTATTGGAAGTTCCTGAAAAATATAACATTAAGACAAACAAAAAAAAAACTTATAGTTGTTGCATATATTGTTAGAAATATATTATTTTCTATCTAATATCTCAAAAATAGAAGGACTATTCCTAATGACTACTTTGAAATAAGAGTATTAATTCTATAGTTTATTAGCCTTAATGGCAGATTTCTTAATGAGAGAAATTGATTGTCCCAAACGTTTTGTAACTGAATTTTGGTCAGCCTTTATGGTTGAATTTTGGTCACCTTTTATGGTCTAGATTCACTCTTTCTTAATGAGTAGTTGATATTCTAATAATATCATTGTAGCGGTCAACTTTTTGAAATAGTAACTGATGGGCCACATTGATATACTCGAATAGTATTAAGTGCTTTTATTTGTATTCAAGTCTCACGTTATTTGCTGAGCTTTTACTAGCTTTGATTAGCCTCTATGACTAGCCGTTCAAAAGTTCTCTGATTTAACTTCTTAAGCGTATAAATTCCAATATCTTTTCCTTGATAGAGGATACACAGAAAGAAACAAAAAAACATTCTTCTACTCCTCACTTCCTTTTGCTTTTGCTGGGTTTCATAAAATTGTTTAATCTTTGTTAGATTCTGGCTCCTAGGTTTGTACTAGAAGAGCTTGTTGAATTCTGGGGGATACACCTTAACCGGGTGAAATATTCTTAAGGACAGTGTCTTAATTGACACGCCTCAGGCTACTAATATTTCCGTGAATTCAAGATTTTTTCCAACATATATAACATGAAGATATACATTATGTTGTAGCGGTGTGGTAATTTTCTAAATAATCAGATTATTTACAAAGGTAATAAATGTAAGTTGTATGCACTGACGGTATAAAAACGATTTATACAATTATCATGTCATTTATAGAGTAATAAAACAATAGGAAAAACAGTTTTTTATGTTAAACATTAATTGGTAACTTATAAAAATAGTCACAAACATATTAAAAATCACTGCTAATTAGAAAAAGTTATCATTGCACTGTTAGAAAAAAATTCAGATGAACCTCTTCCACCGCTCTAGCTCCTCCCCTGAGTAGCGGAGTGGGATAAAAAAACAACTTAATCATGATAATTAGAGGAGGCAAAAAAATTAAAAAAAAATGAACCTGTAGCATCTTGCTAATGTTGCTAGCACCAAAGATCTTGTGAACAATGGCAAACTTGTGGGGGTCATCTGGTGGAAAATAAGGAGCAAATATGCAGTCCTTTGCACAGCGACGTCTTAATAATTTGCAGGATGCACAAGGAGAAGAAGTTCCTCCCATTATACTTTATGCCAAAAAAAGACAATTAATCTTCAACAAAGAGAAATTAATTAACTTCTCTTTATTGAGAAGGAAGAGAGAAAGAGGAGATGTTGAAATAATAGTACAATTATGGCTAGGACAAAGTGTAGTTTGCAAGAGAATGAGCTGGGAACACCCTATTTATAATGATTTGCAAGGGGTTAGTCGTGTGTACACTTGATTGACAAATAAAATATGGATTTAACTATTACTTCATAATTTGTTCTCTCTTACCAGTTCACTTTTAACTTTGACACTTCCTTTTAAAAAATATTTATCAAAATATTGTTTTATAACTAAGTTGCAGTGAGGAGGTGTGAGAGGTTGGAAGCTGCAGGAGCTAGGAGAGCTAGAGGTAAGCCGAAGAAGAACCGGGGCGGCGGGGGGGGGGGGGGATGATTAGATAAGACATGGCATGACATAAGCTGACTGAGGAAATGACCTTGGATAAAAAGGTATGGAAGGCGATCATTAGGGTAGAAGATAGCTTAGTTTTGTCGCACTTTGTGCGGGAGAGGTCGGGGCTAGCCTCCTCTTCTGCTTTTACTAATTTTATTTAATTAACACGTAGTTTCTTCATCGTCAAGGTGTATTACTATTTGTTGTTGCACCTGTCTTGTATTTTGCTATTGTAATTTTTTTCTTACAATCCTGCATTGTTTAAATTTTTGTTGAGCCAAGGGTCTATGGAAGACAACCTTTCCATCTCACAAAAGTATGGGTAAAATCTGTGTACATCCTACCCTCTCCAGACTCCACTTGTGAGACTATATTTGGTATGTTGTTATATTATTTTACTAACTTATCCTTTGAAAATCTGAACTTGACAACTAATCTTCCATGTGGTTTACTTAATGATAAGGATTGCATTGAAAATACGAAATTAATAAATTGCTTTTAATTTGTTAAAATAGATAAGTAAAAGGAAAAAATTATTTTTAATATAGTGAACCAGTAAAACAGAACGGAGGAAGTTATATAATATATACCTTGATAGTGTGCATTTTTTTTTTTTAATTGTAGCTACTAACAATATGTTTTAACATGTAGTAAGTTACTTGACTTATTTTTAAAAAATATTGACGCATATATGAGTAATAAAACTTACGACTTTAAAATCTGAATTCATCACTACTTTTAAGTGATGTTATTGTGCACATGATAGAATAAATCATCATAGAAAATCAAATGTGAGAGGTTGACCACCGCCATGGCGTGTGATGGGTTGGCGATCTACAAATTTGATAAATTTCCACGGTATAGCGCCTTAATTTGACTAATCTTAACTTGCTGACTTAAGTTTTATGCATAAATAGATACTAAAGTGAAAGTGAATTCAAGTGGTGCATCATAAATAAAAAGGGAGGCTTTAGTTTCTTGCTTATCTAAGGAATATCACATCATTCTCAAGATTATTTTTTTTAAATCAATTCCTAAAAGAATGACACATTTTTATATTTAATAATAATTTAATTAATTTTAAATTTTTTATTTACCGTTAATAAGATGAATTATAGTCTTACGAATATCTACGGCTTATTTTAGAGCATAAGTTTTGAGAGTTTTTTTTATTCTTAAATTTCAAAACCAATCAAGACCATCACATAAATTTAAACCGAAGGAATACTATTAAACTCTATATTATAATTTTGATCTTACAAGGAGTGATGTGACATATATATCTCTTACAAAATATATTTCTTCTTCTTTTCTTTTTCCTTCCTCTCTCTTAAATTATTTTAGAAGTCCAAAACTCAGTCTTTAACATTTTTAAGTGTTGAAGGTTGAAGTTATGAGTTTAACTTTTATAGTATGAGTGTACCAAGAAAATCACTATCGAAAAATTATATTTATAAGTGTGCATATAATTATAAATGAAGTGAGTAACCAGAAAAATACGATGATATGTTACATATAACACCGATTGTATATTCCCCCCCCTTAAAGTTTAGTGTAATATCCATTATTTAAATACCAGAAGAAGATCTGTTTCAAAGATTAGCTAGTAGATAAGACAAAGGGCAATAAATGTATGTAGAACAACTAGGGTTAGGTTTTAGCAAAATATTGGTGCCTAACGATGCAATACCCTAGTCCCAAGTGATAGAAAAAAAGGACTCGACGTGAATGTTTGTTGGCGGACATTCACATGGAACTAAACATAAAAACTTAGGTTAATCACTATGTCTTTAATTTCTCATCATTAATTTGATCGACGGTCACAAAACTTAGGATTAAAAAATCAAAAACAAATTACCATTCAACCAATAACATGAAGGAAAGCATTTGACACAATGGTAAGAATTATCATCGTATAATACGGATATATAGCAGAAGAAATGAAAGATAAGACTGTGTTGAGTTTATGATCCGATCCATTCCCAAACTCACGCATAATGGGTACTTAGTGTATTAAGTTTGCGTTCACTTGCCATTTTTCGATCTTGTCGTTAAAAAATGGGCATATCATGGAGTTTCAAATTCAACATGTAAAACTCTCATGATAATGTCCTTAAAATTTGCCTGAGAAATTTAGAACTTCATGGCAATAGCTCTTTTTCAATTATAGAAGTTTGAAAAACTATTTATGAATTTTATCCCTTTATTTCTCTCTTCCAGCTCTACATCCCATCCAATAAAAGAATGCAAAACAAATAAAGAAGAACGGTCAAACTGACTTTACCATAGAACAAGGGTCATCAAAGAAATAGTACTCAATTACTTAAAATAATGTTTTCCGGGTGAGAGAAAATTGGTATTAATTACTGTTGAGAATTGGTGAGGTAGTGCGGATTTAATTAAGATTATATAGACCAAAAGATGATGTGTAATTAGAAGTATAACTGTATAACTACATAGCAACCAACCAAATAAAAAAATATATATCAACCAATCGATTGTTGATGAAAACCAGTTAATGAGATCAGATACAAAGCGGGAATCTAAAAATACTCACATAAACGATTTGCCAACAACAAAAAAGAAAAAAAAGAGAAAAATAAAAGACTATATTAATAGTAGAATTCATTTTTCTAACTTTGACATACTTTTTTTTTTTTATTACACTTCAAATTATTCAATAAAATTAGTTTTAACAAAATATGAAAAAGTGTACGGCGAGACAATTAGAAATTATAAAGATATGGCTAAAAATAGAGATATATAGCCCACAAATCAAATTTAATATGCGTTTGTTCCTCACATGTAAAGGCTTATTATGCACATGAATCCTTTTTTTATGTTATCCTATTCTGTAACCATTAATAAAAAGGTGACATACTTCTTTACTTTATAATTTTAAAAATGTATGTTTCCTCTACAAACTTCAAAATATTTTGAAACAAATTTTAAGTCATAAAACTAAAGAGTAATAATTTTTGGAGCCTAAAGTCAATGCTTTATTGAGTTAACCCTTAAGTCGCTCCTGCATGAACTTGATCTTTTTAATGGACCAAATACACAATAATATTTTTTTTGTCAAAAGATATTGATGAAATATGAATCAAGACCTTTGCCCGCATTGTTTTCAGATTGAATAATCCGACTACCTCATCTAAATGTTTAAACTAATTATAAAAAAGTTTGCCCACTTACATTTATTTAATTAAATATATCTTCAACATATATTATATTCACATTTATCTGGTATGACAATTAAAAGATTTTTGCAGGATATTGCTTCAACCTAAAATTATCATGAGGTTTCTGAAATGATATTCTTAAACTATAATAAGAGATATCAAGAACCCTAAGTTCGATTCCTGCATTTAATGCTTTCCACATGATTCCAAACTTCTAATCTGCTATTCCGAGAAAAGAAGCTCTCTTTCCCTTGTAGACTCTAATTATATTATATGCTGGTATTTAAATAATGTGTTTGATCACTAGTCTAAAAATCAAGTCAAAGTTCCCTTTGGACAAAACTAGGAGGAAATGAGATATCTTGCCCCTTACAATTTGAATAAGAAAATGATCTTTTCAGATCTCTTATGTGTTATTTTTCAAGTAGATGGTTCCCAAATCAGAACTCAGAAGTATTGGATTTGAGTCATGAAAGTGGAGAAATTATTGATAGAAAGTGCACAGGCTTTACGTCGCATAATTTTGAATTAATCGGTGCACGGTATACGCGCAAATTTGAAATATCGGACGAATACTAAATAGTTGAACTAAAAAAATTAAAATAAGAAGATAAGCCTCCAGTCCTCCGCTATACATTCATATATGATATATGATAAATTTGATAACTTAGGAAATAAAATTTAACTTTTCTATACTGACAATTTTTTTTTTAATACTATAATGTTAAAGAGACCTACAACAAAAGGTAACCCTTTCATAATGAATTTAAATTGATAGCCAAGAAAATTCAATAAAATCAATGATCTACTACAACGGGCACTAGCGTAAGAGAAACTTAATTATACTATCTATGTATATAAAGTTATAAATCTATTTTATATTTATTGTCACAATAGAGTAGTACATAGTAAATTTGTAATCGCTAGTTACAAATTTTTCAAACGCTACAGTCCCTAGGAAGAAGAGAGGGTGGTCGACAGGATCAGAACCTTGTAAATATTGTTTATGACAATATTAATGTGTTTTGCTTAAACTACGTAATGAATAAATTAAAGTATTAAAGTTTGCGTAAAAAACAGACATCTTCACCGTCATTGAGAAAATAAAAAACATGCAAGCTCCAATGCAAACAATAAATGAGCCTTGTGATATGGAAGATTCGATTGTTGGGAAAATGGATGTTTTGTCTTTAATCTTTTTATTTTTTATTTTATATGAGTATTTAAATACCAAAATGTGTAGTGAAGATTCAAAACAATCTAATCCTTGACAACATATAGCTTCTATTCTTGGAGTTTGAAGAGGTAACTTACCTAAAAGTCTTATTGCTTTTAGCAAGCATTCTTGGGTTCCCAAGGCTTCGTGTTCTATTCGACTAGTTTAGAATTTATCCTATTTTTATTGACATTGTAAATGCGCTTTATAAATAATCAATACTATAATTAACTTGGTATGAAAACTTACACTTGCTTTCAAATTACTAATGTCAATGATTATGGTGGATGGTTATCCTGAATTACCTAATTTGATAGTGTGAAAATCTTTTACTGTACATTTGTAAATGTGTGAAACTCAATTCTTTTTAGTACTTAAGTTGCATCAGTTATGACAACATAAAACTTAAAACAGTTGAGTGATTAAAGTTTATTGCAGGGTATAACTGGTTACAAGGTCGTCTGGTTGTTCGTTAGATAGTGAATTATCCATTGTAGTAAAACTAGCGTAACTAGTACTATCATGTTTGGTAGCATTTTAGTTGTTATGTACAAAATTTAACACACCAGGTACAGTGTTTGTTATCAGTTTATGATACCGCATAACTATAACATGTACTACCTCCTGTTCAAAATAACTGAGGCTTTAAGCTTGGGCACATGGATTAAGGAATTCACTAACTTGTAAAAGTTAAAGAGAGCTTTTGACTAAGATACCCTTAATTATGATTTTATTTCCATTTTAGGTTGGCATGATTATTATGGGCTATGAAATGTGTCAAGGGCAAATTTGGATAAAGAGAACTAAATACTATCTTGGTTTTATAAAACATCAATTATTTTGGACCAATTTTTGAAGCTGGCTATAAAATCTCAATTATTTTGGACTAAAGGGAGTATAAGGTATGAGTCAATATATGTATTATTTAAAATAGGATAGACGATGGAATAACAAATATACAAACAACGTCTAAACCTTGCATAACTAATCCCTACATAACTTTAACCATCAACCAAACGACGTGTCTAGTTATATGTCAAGTATGAGTTAATAACCTGGAAAAAGAGATACTTCTTAGAAACAATCAAATTGCATTGAACATGTAGAAGTATATTATATGAAACAAGGTAAATTTTATGTCTTTCAAATTTTCAATGAATCTCTCCGATACGAATTCGGATTAATCGTGTCAATGAATTTCGAATACACAATGATATTCAAATCTGAAACAAAATTATTTGCTAAATAATGAAAACTGGCAAGAGGCTCATAGTCACGTGATTGCATGGAGAGGAGCAGAAGCTAGTTTGTTGCTGCAAATGTACTCTTCTTTTATTGCTTAGAATTAATTACAGATTCTCTCACAAATATATTCTATTGCTAGGTTCATAGTGCAAGACCAAAGGTTGAAAAATAAGGGGTAGTATGAACTTGTCTTATCCTACAGTAGTCTAAATTCCATTTCTCAGGATGTAATTGCAGATGCATTTATGTTCACCTTTGGGTCGGAGGAGCAACGAGTCAAACTTCTTGAACGACCGATATATTGAACAACAAATATTTTCAATTTTCTCTTTAATACCCCTACTGAATGGCAGCCACTCGATTTTACTGCCTTGCCAAAATTGCTACACCTATAAAATATAGAGGCTGATAAGCCTTTTTGCACTTTTGGTAGAAGCAACTGCAAAAAATATTTGGCATGTCCCTAGAAGTCTTTTGGTTCATTTTTAAATTCGAACAGGAGGCGAAAACGCTGTGATTTATTCCCATCTGTCCCATTTTTGGGACAGAGTTACCTGGTACATGTGTTAGGTATAGGTAGTAGGCATCCTGTGCAATAGCATTGTATGTTATCAACTGCGGAAACAAAAAGTAAAACGTAAACAGTAATGATTAAACAGAAAATATCTAAGCCAACAGAATTCATCATCGTGTTTCCTTTAATGAATTTAATCCCTTCACAGTACCAGAAGTATTTGATTACTTCCCCTAGGATAGAACGAAACTATCTTACTGGGATAGCGTTACTTCAAATTAAATTCCGCTACACTTTAGATGGGAAGAATGAATTGCGCAGATCACACGACACTGTTTTATTTTGAAAACTATGTAGAGAAGAGAGTAGAAACAAATTTCGAAATATCAATCAGAAAAGCCAAAGCCAAAGCCGAGCGAGGACGGTGGCAGCACAAGGGCTTGCCTTCTCTCAACTATTTAAGCTAGTGTAGAAGCGTTTTTCTATTTATATACCCAATAAATTCTTCTCCTTTCTCCAACATGCATGGGAGAACATCCCTCCTACATTTCCCATTTACAACCCAACCCAGAGGTCATGATGAGGATTCCGAATTTGAAATTTAGGTTCTAGATTCTAGTTTTTTTGGGTTACTGAGTTTTAAATTAATATTTTTTACGTATTAACTAATTTTTTAAGCACAAATACAGAGTTTGGACCAAAAGTTACTTGTTATGCCGAACCCGTACCTTTTACTCTACTTCTGCCTCTGCTTTCATGTGTTGCATAGGAATAGAATTCTTTGCCAAAATAAACAATGGCATTCTTATGAAAAATAAAAGTTATTCACCAATTTACCGCGGTTAATTTCATGGATAGGCATCCTACTTCCAATTCATAGCAGCAAAGTCATAAAACAATTCTTATAAAGGAAATGTAATTCAATTATGTCTATTTATCATCTGAAACACAAGGCATCAGAAAATACTAAATTCGATCCAGGAAAAATAAAGAGGTGTATATCCATATGGTGATAAAGTGCCTTTTCTATGGAGACTGTAGGTGTTAAACAAGTTAGCAAGGATTTTTATGGTTGTACTTTTGATCGATGAAGAATTTATATCGTCCTAGATGTCATACAGATTTTTAGTGCCAAATAGTGTCGAACAACAGCCAATAACACAACACAAAAACAATGATCGGAACTTGTTTGAAGCTGTTCTCATCTTACCTCATCCTTCGACTCATAGTAAAAAGACCATCCAATTGCCCAAGGATTCAGGAGAGGGGACCCTCCAAAGTCTTGGCACCAAAGATATATGACTTGTTCGCGAGACTATTTATCGGTGGTTTCCAGGCCAGCTTGCTCACGAGCTTTTCACCTTTCCAACAATGAATATAATATCATCGAGCTTTCCTCCTGTTCAATGTTACAAAAAAAGAAACCTTGTCAAGCATGCCATCACGAACATAACGGAAAGGAGGGAAAGACATTCCTGCTTGTCATGCCTGTTAACTTCATTCCAAAAACTTTCTTCCACCAAGGAACATCAAACTCCTGCAAGTCAAAGTAACGCTATAAATAAGTACTCATCTTATACAGGGACAGACAATGCTTTGAAGGAAAATCTATATATAGTGAATCTGATGAAATAGTGTTCCAGTGGAAATGTGGAGAAAATCATCTGACCTGCACTCAAATATGTAATAATAACAGCAGATGAATTTGAACAAGAAGTCACATAAAAGAAAAATATGAGTTTGTACCTTTACGAATGACCCGTAGTCCACAATCCCCAACACTGGCTATCCTCAAAATCCCATTCTCCGATATAGAAACAATTCTATGTGCCATATAGAAAGCCACATTCAATGATAGTAATCAAGTTCCTCAATCTGGATGACTATCAATGCTCAAGAATAATAGCTCTGAAATAAAGGAACAAGTCCATTACTCAAATGGTCACTCAACCATCCGAAATTACCTAGTAAAGTCATGTTTCTTTTGTTTGTAGCAGAAAAATCACATAACTATCCCGTTTCCTATATCATCTTTACCGCTCGATATTTGTCTACCTAATTTCTAAGAAGGTCAATAACATTAACAATCACAACATAACACAACTAGTCAACCTTTCGACCTAATGCAATAATTTCTATTCCGACTTCACACTTCCCACTTCATGTCAACGTTCAAATATATACTAAATATGCAAATTTTTCCATCAAGGCTATAATACCTATTTTAGCCTCTAATTATCTAACCTTTTCTTTTACTTTTTTAATATTATGATATTTTTTTCTTTTTTTAATCTATATTATGGATTTAAATATAGAATACATAGATATTATTTATAAAGTAAAAAGGTAAAAAAAGGCAAAGGTTGCTAATTTAGAGGGTAAAATAGGTATTTGGCACACCTCATAAGATCAAAGCATGGTCTTATTCTTACAAATCACGATTGTGCCCAAATTTCTGAAAGTGCGAAAACACGGGATATAACAATCTCTTCATCAAAAACATTATCAAAGAGGCCATCCGAATCATACGACTGTATCTCCTACTTGCAAATCCACAGTGCTAACCTGTGAAAAGAACATGATGATATTATGCATAGTTAGGACAAATCTCCTACTTGTTTTACAAAATTTACCAAATGTTTTTGGACTATCACGGGAAAACAAAAACTGGATTCTCTTAGAACCAGAAAGCCAAGATTCATTTTTGTGTACACACACTAAGATATATTTAATGTACCAAAATGCAAACATCAAAAAGGAAAGTAAGACAAACAAATCAAAACAGAAAATAGCAGTGTGATATGATTCACCGTATATAACTTTCCAAACTATGGCATCAAGGTACGTTTGAGTAACAGCCTCTGAGGTCAACTGGTATGGGCAGTCAAAATAGTGTTCCAGTGGAAATGTGGAGAAAATCATCTGACCTGCACTCAAATATGTAATAATAACAGCAGATGAATTTGAACAAGAAGTCACATAAAAGAAAAATAATTTCTGATAGTTGAATCCCAATATAGAAACAATTCTATTTTCAATGATGATTAACTCATAAAGGAACCTACACCGTAGCTGAACCGATAGATGATGTAGCAGCATGGGCCCCCTTTATGAGAATTCGAGGATCACAATTGACCTGCGAAGTTTGGTAAACCAGAATGTCTTAACTAAGAATTCATAACAATCTATTGAATCTAGGTCGATCGCTTAAAAGTAAATACAGGTCACTGTTGGTTAATATGACGCGATGCATGAATCTAATTTTAAAATTTAGGATGGTTTGTTTCCAGTACCTCCTCATTCCCTAGCAAAGAAGAAACATTAGACACCAATTCCCTGGAGAAAAATGCAGGATCCACATTCTTTTCAGCCCAACTGCCAAGAACATTTGATGGAACAAAAAATAGGTTAGATGTTATGCAGCTCCGAGCTGCAGAAAATTTAAGATCAAAATATAGTCATTTGGAGATAATGCTAGTGGAAATATGTGGCTATTTTAGTTGAAGAGTTAACCTAAATAACTACTCACTCAATCGCTTAAAGTAAATTTAAAAAAAAGGGCAGATGTTTAATATATGTATAATTCAAATATGATATGTGTATAACCATGAATAATCTATGTATACCGGCTATTAGCTGATAAAGTTAGTCCTGAGAATTTGTTAATATCCTTTTATTGCTTAATCCTCTCTGGAGAACTTCATCTATGCACTAGTTCTGTATATATGTGTGTAACTCTTAATTCAACGGTGAAATTTCAATCCCCATAAATATACCACTCAGAAGTTAAAATAAAGAATTTTGACGCAGCAGGTTCCCCTGCTTCTACTAGTAGCTTGGTTACTCCAGTTGATAAGTAGTTTCTCGATACGAAATAAACAGGAATCTGATGGTATCATTTAGAAGATTCAACTTAAGCGATTCATCCTTATATGATATAAAGCACAGACGATATGGAGCTATTAGAATTGTCACCATCCGATAATGCACAAGAGGAGAAAGAAAGAGAAGGTTGCACTTTTTCATGACATGTTATAGGAGAAATAAAACATTTTTAAACTATAGCTTATACCAATTCATGTTTCTGTCAAGTTCATGGCCAAATCTGAGAAGAGAAATTGCCTTATCATATCATCTAAATATAAATTTTCCCTTAATGATCACTATGGAGGAAGGTGGGCAAGATTTTGGGTGTCAGTGAACTTGAAGCAGATATACGCTTGTTTCATAAATTAGTTCAGGATTGAGGCATAGTTGATTAATAGGTGGATTTGACTGTTAAGGGACAGCAAATATATTGCTCAATTTTCTTGCCTCACCTAAGATGAGAGTTTCCTTGGCGACTATGTTGATTACTTTGGTGGAAGCATGCGATTATAGACATCTCAAATGGGAGTTCAGTGAGTTCTAAACCTCAAATCACAGGTAGAAAGAAGTGAAGAGCACCAGAACAATACATATAACTTTCTCATATCAAACTCTTCTAGTAAGATAGAAGGCCAGACTAGCATTCTTTACAGTGTTCAAACTTTCTTTGTCCCAAACACAGAGACGTGTTCAGACTAACAAAGTTAAAGCATATACTTTTTTTGTATAATACTGGAAACCGATTCCTTGAAGTTCTACACATTTAAAAATTACATAAAATTAATATGAAATCACAAGTCTTCATAGTTAAGAATAGTTTTGCATATGATTAATAAAATTAGGCCAAAGAGTTAGCAACAAACAAAATGACATGCTTTTGCAAACTATACAACATAATAAAGCATATCACCCGGAAACTCCATCAGCTACACCTATCACTTCCCCATGATTGCTGCTCACAAAGAATGCATCTTCCCCACCTTTCTCAACCTTCAAAACATAAACATACAACACCACCAGTGGTGGACGCAGAGTTAACACAGTACTCCCTTTATTCCATTTTATATGACACTATTTCCTTTCTAGTCAGTTCCAAAAACAACAGTACCACATTTCTATATTTGAAAATACTACTTCTCATTTTATACTTAATGATACGCCCTTATAACCATGGAAATGTTAAATGTTATGGCATGTAGACCAGGGGCGGATGCAGGCTTGAATACATGAACAAGTAATTTTGGCCCAAACCTTATACTCCCTCTGTTTCAATTTATGTGAACCCATTTCCTTATTAGTCCATGCCAAAAAGAATGACCTCTTTCTATATTTAGAAACAATTTACCTTTATGCATTGATTTATAGCCACACAAAATATATGTGACTCATTTTACACCACAAGTTTAAAAGTCTTCTCTACTTTCTTAAACTCTGTGCCCAGTCAAATGGGTTCATATAAATTGAAACGGAAGGAGTATGTGTGTTTGAAAAGTCAACTAAAATATGTACAAATATTAAATTCAGACCCAATTACAAGCACATGAGGTCGTTGTCCTGGATTCCAGAACCCAGACAATTCAAATCCTTTTGTTTAAGACTAAATCGTTTGAAGTTACTTTTAGTATATTCCAAAAGTCTTTTTAAAGAAAAAGTCCATGCCTAGTCAAACATTAATCTTATGAAATAAACAAGAGGGAGCAGTGTTGCTAATATTGCCAAGACTGAGAGAAAATTACAGAACTAAAAGAGCCATATTAGAAGAACAAAATGATTTACCACTTAACTTGTTAGGATGTGGAATTAGGTGTGTTCCAACACTTAATGGCACCTCTTGCCTGCGAATAGATAGATGCAGGTAAACCATAACCATTAATTCTTCTGGACAATGGATATAAACAAAGATAAACATATACTTTTGAGATAACATAAAAAATATATTGAACTACCACTTTTTCACGAGTTTCACATCCCAATTATTCATTATTCTCTTTTTCTATCTGAACTATTACCATATATGAATTAATATACATCTACCTGAGTAGATTGTACTACTGATAGTTGGGAGTATGAAACTCGCACAAAAAATGATACTCCCTCCGTTTCAATTTATTTGTCTAATTTTGACTTGAAAGAGTTTAAAAACGTAAGAAGACTTCTGAATTGTGTGCAGGTAGAATGTACCAAAATATATTTTAATATTACGGCCTTAAACATGTCACGTGAAAAGTCGAAATTTAAAAATTGCTGGAAATTATAGAAAAGGAACAAAAGGCATTGCATTTTGAAGATGCTAAAAAAGAAAGTAAGCCAAATAAAATGAAACGATGAAGTAGTTTAAATATGTTTTTGATCATTAACTCTATAATTTTTCTAATAATTGATATGATTACTGGTTAAGTAAGCAAAAAATAGAAGTATTGTGATTTTTACCGAATAGAAACAGAATCTGATGGCCACGTTTCCGGGTGCTTATTTGCAATGGCTGCTTGAGATTTTTGCATCTCTATTTTTCAGAAATTTTAGTCACTTACCCCTTTTTTGACACATAGTATTTAGTAAATAACAATTTTTTTTTTTTTTGTAATATATAAATTTTGCAGAGATTTTATTGACAAACTGAAAATCTAACCAGAAAATTTTAATTGACAGTCTAAAGTTCTTCTCTCCTTTGTTTCAATTTGGTTGTCTTACTTTCATTTTAATCTGTTTAGAAAATGTCCTTTTACTTTTTTGGCAACACTTCAATTTCAATTTTACACATGATATGTTTAAGACCACAATATTAAAGGATATTTTGATACATTCTACGTATTTTAATTTAAGACCACAAGATTCAAAAGTCGTCTTTACTTTCTTAAATGTCGTGTCAAGTCAAAACCTGACAAACAAATTGAAATAAGGGAGTAATACATTATGCTTCATAGTTGCATTTTATAGCGGCACTTTTAAATAATTACAAAATATAGCTATATTTACATCTTATAGCAGAATACACTGTATTTCTAAATGAGCTTAAGTCATACGTTGCCCCTTAAAGTTGTCCACTGATCGATTCCACTTAGACACCTCAACTTAGGTTTGTTCCGATTGAACACTTACACTCAGTAAAATTTGTGCCTATTACACACTTTTTTTATAATCAACAAAAACTATAAAGTGTGTGATACACTGGCGGTGATGTGGCAAAATGACTAATTAAAAGGTGACATGTGGAATTGGGTCCAAAGTAATTATTAAAAATTAATTCTAAGTAAAAAAACAATTTTAAACCTAAAACCCAAACAATTGCTGTCGCCGTCCCAATTAGCATTTTCTTCCTTTTTTTCTTGTTTCTTCCTTAGTATGGTGGTGATAACAACTCCATTTTTTCTGGCGAACTGAAGGTTGTGGTTGAAGGCTAATGACGTTGACGATGGCAAATCTGGAGGAGATGAATGGCGGTAAAACAATGAAGAAGAAGGGGGAGATGAATGGAGGAAAACGATGTGGGGAAATAGAAAGATGGTCGGTGGCGGCTATGGCTATAACCAGTTGCGGAGCCAGAATATTCACTAAGGGGGTTCAAAATATAAAAAAATAAAAATATGAAGTAGCCAAAGAAGGTTTAACATCTACTATATATGCATAAAAAATAATTTTAACCATATATAAACAGTTCTTTTTTTTGCCAAAGGGGTTTTATTCCTATGTGGCTCCGCCCCTGGCTGTAACAAGAAGAAAAAAAAAGAAGAAGAAGAAGAGATAAAAATGAAAAAGAAAAAATAAGCTAAATAATTGTGTTCAATACACACACATCTGTGGCCTAGAGTGAAACTTTGAACTGGAAGCTTTTATCTTTTTGCGATTGTATATATTTTTATTTGATGCATATTTTCCTAGTTTTTAAGATTTAAAGGTTGATAATTTGATGGCAAAATATCTCGTTACTTCAAATGCTTGCTATATACAATACTTGAAAATATGAAGGAAAAAAAAAAGAATCTCAATGTACTTTGTTCTTGATAGTTCTATTCTTGTATTTGACATAGGGAGTAAAAAGTTCACGTGGCTCTCTTTTCTTCTTGTTTTTGCACAGAACAACAAAAAATATGTGATACAGTTTTTACTAAGCTGAAAGGTAACTAAAAAGTAAAAATGTAAGTCTCTTATCAAAGTAGTACCAAATAGAAATGCATTGTCACAAGACAACATTTCTAAAAATTATTTTCTTGTATCCAAAAGACTATTTATGTAATCTAAAATAATACTCAAACATAAGAATCATAATTAAAACATAATATTCTTTTAAAAATATTGTAATTCTTCATTTAAAATTCTTAATTTTTGAAAAAAGATAATTTAATCCCACTAAAAAATGAGGCCTTCATGATTGGGGGCTAAGGGAAAGGCCTTAGTTGCCTTCTGCTTAAGCCGCCCCTGTGTCTAAGTATAATTTGTGGACAAGTTTAGATGGCACAAATGTCTATTTGACTATTCTTTTTTTGTTTTTTAACAATTATTTGACTATTCGACCAAAAGAAAATCACGACGAAAGAATGAATTATCTATTATTGTTTGAATTTTATGTGAACTCCTCTTTATTACTAGCTCCATCCTTTTCAGTTTAGTCAAGGCGTTGACGAGTCATGATTTTTTTTTTTTTTTTAAATAAATAGAATTTGTGATCTTAATTATATCATGACACCTTTCGTGACCGTAATCGCATGCAATTAAGAATAAAAAAGAAAATTTAAATTAATTTGTTTCAAAATATGTAAAAAGTGTTATCTTTATAAAATAGATTGAAAAGAAAAAAGGTATATTACATAAAATGAAACAAATAGAGTATTAATCATTGAGAGTGAAAGCAAAGCTTATCACCACCAACTATTGGGGATTGTGGTGGGATGAACAGGATTCATTCGCCCTTAATCAGAGGTTTCGGGTCCGAATCCTAGGAAAGAAAAAAAATCCTAATTAGAAGTGTTTCTTCTTCTTAATGAGCTTTACGTGCGCGAATTAGATTTAATCGAAGCCTACGATGGATATCGAACACTGGTGAGAAATTTGAAAAAGAAATTGAAGCTTATTTTTACCAACAAAACCACTCAAACACGACGTATTAATGTATTATATTCATTAATCGTTATTCCCCCAAGCTTTGATGATCGACCCTGGCACATTTAGGTTTGATACCAATTCTGTTCCAAAATATGCACGAGATTTCATGAATTGCTAAATTGTGAGTTTTTTTTTTCTATTTAGTTTCCGGTATTCATATTGGCGTTCGACTAAATGTGGATTCGCGTGTTGCAAGGCCGATTTTTGGGGGCAACGCCCTGAATAGGATCTTCCCATTTTCAGGAACTCTAACTTGAGACCTTAAGTTAAGGGTGGAGGAATCCCGAACCATCCCACCATAATTTATGGTGGTGCTAAACTGTGAGCTGTTGCTAAAATGCTACTATAACAAAAAGTCATATCTCCGCGTTCTCGTTCTTCTTAGCAATTACTAGTGTACGTATCTGTGCTTCGCGTGGTTAGTAAAATAAAATAAAATTAAATAATAATATCATAAGTTTTATGAGAAAATATTAAATTAAATAATAATATCATAAGTTTTATGAGAAAATTAATCCTTCTAAATCGAAAATCTTTTCGCTTTAACATCCTATATAGAATATGTAACAACAAAATGGGTAAGAAACCTTCCAAATTAAATATGGAATAACCCATTTAATGAGGATATGTGAACTTGAATAAGAAAATACATTTAAAAAAAAAAAATGCAAAGGCGAAATAATGATAATATAAAAGTTTAAGTGATATTAACCTGAGATGTAGTTTGCTTTTCTCCTCATGCTCTTAATTTTCTTAATACTTATTTTGTTTCTTAGTGAGAATTGTTGACACTTATATTTAATGAGGTTAACACTTTCATGTCTCTTAAATAAAATTTTAAAAACTAAGGGAAGAGACAATAATACAATAGAAATTTTAAAACAAATGAAAAACAAACTATTAAATGTATCCCGTCAGTAATCAACTCTCTAGTTCCTTTTTTTTTTTTTTTTTGGGCCGATTCTCTTCCATTTCTTTATGTCTTCCTTTGTTATATTTCTATCTTGTAGTTACACATTTGGCCGATCAGCCAAAAATAATCACATTTGCTAGTCAAATACTTTCTCCGTTCTAAAACTTTCGAAAATGGAAGAACGAAGATACAAAAGCTAAGCTACCACCAATCTCAATTAGTTGGTGAAATGTAGAAAACTTACATCATATGATTTATTAATTTGGTGGAGTTGGATGCCGCAATTACTTTCTCCGCACACATTCGGGTGATACTGAAATTCAATCAAAAAAATTTGTTAATTATTAAAATGTCTAATAAACAGAGAAAAGCTCAACAAAAACTAAAAGAGCAGAATAAAAAAAACAAGAGTGTCACAAAAAGCTAACTAATACACCTAAGAGGATACATATTTTAACAGAAATTAAAGCACTTTTTCTTTTGCATTAAATTTCAATAAGTTGGAAGGCTAAAAGAATGGAAGTTAAAAGAAAATAATGAAGAGCTAATATTCATCGCATTCCTTACAAAAATCTCATTAAGAGCTTTTATTATTTTCAGTTGAATCGAATGAAACGAATAAGAATTCACTTGAATAGGAAGAAAAGAAGATAGTGAGAGAATTAAGAAGTGTAATTAATAAAGTTAAGAGTGACTTTTTAATATGTAACACATTAGTTTTAAAATGAAGAAAAAGGAGGGGAAAAAAGGAGAAAAAAGATAAATGGTTTTACTAGGTCCATAAAGTTATGCCGTCACATCATCTGCCTACGGTTTACGCTTTAATATATATATATATATATATATATATATATATATATATATATATATATATATATATATATATATATATATATATATATATATATATATATATACATATACTCGTAATTAATAATGAAAGGGGCCTTGTCCCTCTTTCAATCTATCATTCGGACGGTCCGGCCCTTTGTTGGGGGACACCGGCCAATTTTTATTTTTTTTTTTTAAAAAGGACGGCCCAACTTTTATATATATATATAATACACGCCTATAATACATATATTAGCGTGTATATCTATGTATAAAGAAAAATGTGCAAATTAATAAGTGGACAAAAATTAAAAAAGGGTGATTACTAAAGCAAATTAATTAAAACTAAATAATTAATTAATTTATAAACATGACTGATTTCATGAAATTGATTATTTCAAATATGACCCTTATTTGACTAATCAGTTAATTATTTCAATTGTAGCCATAATTAACACATCATGAGCAATTTATAAATACAACCATAATTAACCTGAAATTCTGATTCTTATCATTTCGAAACTTCGGGACTGGGGCACTTGCTGTGGATGGAGCAGGTCCTGCTGACCTGTTCTTAAAGAATTTCCTATTCCCATTACCGCTGAACTATCCGGTAGACTTGACCCTCGTGTTGAACTCCTGTCTTTCTCTTTGCAAGGCTTCCTCCTCCTTTAGCCTTGTCTCGATTCCCCGTATGAAAGCAACCATCTCGAGATAGTCATTCCCCCGTTCTGTGCAAAGAATATTGGCCCCATCGTATAAATAAGGATCCAGACCACCAACAAACCTCCTCACTCTTGCCCTCATGTCCGATATCATAAGTGGAGCATGCTTAGCCAGACTAACAATTTTCAAATAGTAGTCCTGAACTGACCTACCATTCTACTTAAGCTTCAGGAATTGCTCAGCCTTAGCTTCTCTGACTTCTATGGGCATGAAGTGGTTTAGGAATGCGCTTGCAAATTCATCCGATGTAGCATTAGGTGCATCCTCACCTCGGGATAATTTCCAAGATTCATACCAAGTGTTAGCAATGCTCTTTTCAATGGTGAGCTCCCAAAGTAGCTGCTTCGATTTCTGTAACTATCATAATTCTAAAGATTTTCTGAAGAGCATCAATACAGTCTTGAGGGTCCTCGTCTTTCTTTGTCCCCGTGAAGACTGGGGATTCATCCTGAGAAAGTAAATAAATAATAAATGTCTAAACCTCGGAAGGGATGGGCTCACCTAAAAGCTGATAAGTGCGAAGTCCTATAAGCAGATGCGTCGTCCTGCAAATCGCACTGCGTCGTGGAAACGCAGCCCCGAGGATTAAAGGGACGTCGAGACATCGAATGTAATTGGTATGTAAAGTAACTGAAAGAAATAACATGGGACATGGAATAACATGATAAAAAGTGAAACTGAAAACCTGGACATGAACATGAGTAAAACATGATAAGTAGGGAGAGCATTTCATAAACCGACAACATGATATCACCAAGTGGATACGTGGAGTCTGGTACCTCAGCCGGACGTGAGCCCCCATACCTTGCCAGGGTATAAGGTGTAACGTGCTGATGGATCCATTCGGGAAAATTAAGGAATCGTCCTAACCGGGGCGGAGCGATCCTTATCCTACGGTGGCTATGTAGTTTCAGGCTATCTGAGCCTTCTCGGTAATTTGTGCAGCTCCCAAAAATATTGACATAATATAGTTGGCTAAGAAGCCCTTGATTTTCGTGACATAACTTGTAAACATGGTCTCATGAAAGCATGACTTGTATTTAGCATGTATGTATCTTATATCATAGCATGAGAGTAATTATACAATATAATTGCATGAAAACTTGTAAGACATGTAGTATGTTTCTTGAAAATATCATAATAGTCATAACTTGCATGTAAGAACCCATAGGATGCAAAGCATGGGTTTTTCATAGATTAGGACAGACTCTCAATAATCATAAGAAATTATCAAGAACTTCAACGAAGAATTACTAACAATTTCATACATAATATAATCATGGGACATGGGCTTAGGGTTATCATGATCATGGTCAAAACCCTAGCTTTCGTATAACTTCATAATTTATGGAAGAAGGGCGTGGGTAAGAACAATGATGTTCCCCCGCATAGATAGAAACTCTACATACCTGGTAATGCTCCAAACTTGTAATGGAAATATGAACTTTGAATAAGAATCCCAAAGCCTAGTCTTGAATCCCTTTAATTGGGTTTTCTTGAAAACCCTATGTTAAGAACATGAAATTCCTACTTAGAATTCATGGAAAATTGATGGAATTCACTTAAGATGATCTTAAGGAGCTTGCCTTGATACTTGGAGAAGTTGAGAGGAGAGAACTTTCGTGTTAGGGCTTGAGAGGTATGAGACTAATGAAATAAAAACTGAATTCCCGTCTTTTTATTGTCTCAGTCGCGGCACTGTTACGGACCGTGTTACGATCTGTAACGCATGTTATGGTCCGTAACGCGTGTTAAAATTCCAGAGAGGGTCTAAGTTTTGAGGTTAGGTTACGGACACGAGATACGGACCGTATCTCGTGTTACGATCCGTAACGATGAACCGTCTTTTGGTCCAAGTTACGAGACGGTGATTTTTTAAAGCCTTACCCATTACGGTATGAACGACGGTCCGTAACACATGTTATGGTCTGTCCCTTGAAGCGTAACGCTGGGTTTTCTAAACTGAAACATATTTTCGATTCCAACACTCTCCTTCTTGGGTTTCTAACCTCCTGAGTCATGAATATGGTTTAGTACGAATTTTTACGAGGTGTCACAGAAGCGCTGCCACTGAAGCGGCAAGTCGACCGCTATAGCGGTGACACGCAGTAAAAACTCCTATTTAAGGATTCATTTAGGGAATTGGTCCCATTTTCTCATAACCCTAAATTCCAGCCGCCCCCAGGTCTCTTTTGGAAGCCTAAAATCAGATTTTGTTGGGCATGAAAATCCCCCTAAACCCTTCTAATTCCTTCCTTCACCTTGTAAGTTACTCCTAAAAGTCTTTACCTAGAGAGCTATCAAAATGGGTATTGCAAATCCCTAGATTTGGAGGAATGTTGGGTTAGCTTATTTTTCACAAGGATTCCATTAAGTAATCTTTCCATGTTCTTCTCCCTAGATTGGTTAATAACCTAGATTCCTGCCTTCTTCCTTCTTGAAAATGAGTTTTTCCATGAATCTTGGAAATGGATTTTTCTAAAGGATAGAGTAAAAATGGAAACTTGGTCTAGCAATAACTCCTTATAGATGGGAAAAAGAGTTCTTAGTAATGAAAGCTTAGAAAATCTATGGGTGGTCTAAATTCCTAAACTTTTCCTATCAAGTCTGAAATTCCTCACATGTGTGTTAATGGTGATTACTGCCCTCGGTTCTCATGAGTATTTCAAGTTCCTTCATCCGGGTTACGACGTGATGCACAAATTGAAGGTCTACGGATGTTCGTGGCACCAGCTCGGCCTCGAGGTAGGTTACGGCTTTTCTTTCGATAGACTCCGATTAGTTTCCCATATTTATGTATTAGAAGGAACGGAGAATGTATGTGTAGGAATTGGAGATTGGGATGGAATCATAGGATGGTATTGTTGTGCGATTTATATGTTCGGGCTTGTGGCCTGTAGATTTCCTAGGATTCTTGAATTGGTTTTCCTTGAGTATCGGTGGATTTTATGCGACTTGGAAGTAGTGGGTGGTACATACTTTTCTATGTCTCACGATGAGAATTCCCGTAAGATGACTAACGTGCTATGCCATTAATAGTGAATCTACTTGATAATTGGGCGGATAAAATGTATCAACGATTGTGAATTAGTTCTAGACTGAGTAGTAACGAATGTCTTGTGAGTAGAAGGTGAAATTACTTTGTCTTAAGCTAATAGGCTAATAAAGGGAGAGTGGTAATAATGAGTTGTGATTCGATTGACCTATTGTTGTGGGCTTGATGTCGCGTGATAATTGTTGATGTTGGAAACTATTGAGATATCTTGTTCATGATATTGTGGTGCCCCAATTGTTGGTATTTGATTTTGAGGATAGTATTCTATATGACTTGTATAGGCCTTCATGATACTGTTGGCGCACCCATGTTTGGTGCTTGTGATATTAATTTGATTATTCATGTTGACGCATACATCGCACGCATTCACATCTCTCATGATATATTGTTGATACATTGTTAGTACATGATGAAACATTGTGATGAGCTTACCTCGATTTTCTAAATAAGAGTGATGTGAGAGTCTGATATCCGATGTTAGTCCCGGAATCGTGGATTGAGTGAGTGCATAGACTCCGTGGGTCCCCCAGGGTAGTGTCGGTGAAAACCCCTATGGGCAAAGATCCGGGTCTCGTCTGTCTGTTGGGCAAAGATCCCGGACTAGTGGCTCTTAGACTTCGCGAGTCACCTTGGGTTGTGCTACCGAGACGTCCATACTTCCGTCCAGAGTTCATGTGTACACAACATTGCATTGCATTTGTATTCATACATCATTGCACTGCATTACATTATGGCTTATATTGTGATGATCTGGTGATTTACTTGTGTCGTTGGGTTCGGATTGGTTATATTGAGACTTGGCACACTTGGTTTTAGACGTTCTACTTAGGCGATGACATGTACGTGGTTACGATTATGATTGTCTTATACTTGTTAATTTATCTCTTAGATCGTTCGTAGGAGCGGTTATATGTTTGGCTTACAGAAGGATATAGGATAAGGAATATCTTAATGATGAGTGGACTCCAATACTAATAATGAATGGCATAATGTTTATATGACTAGCGTGAAACTGTTGTGGAATTGATTGGTGGATATTATAGAATAGTTTACATGATTTAAGAGACCTGAGGTTATAACGATTGGTAAATAGATCTATGGTATTGACCTAGTTGCTTATCCTGCTTATTTGTGAATTCTTTTATTGATATGTGTTTTTAACCATTGTCGGCCTATGATACTTACTCAGTACATGTTGATTGTACTGATGCTGCCCTTGCTACACCTTTTTTGGGGTGTAGAGTGTTTTAGGTGGTTGATGGTGACATGTTCGGAAAATGCGCGGTGCCTATCTTGAAGGTCTCCTCCCACTTCATTCCGGGATGGAGTTTCAGTCTTAGAGTTTTGATTGTAATCTGGATCACTTTAGTCGCTCTTGTACTAGTCTAGACCAGGTCGTGGGAATCGAATGAGTCCTTGTATTTATTTAAAATGTTGTAATCACTTCCACAAACTTGGTTAATTGAATAAATTGATTTCCGTTGTTAAATATATACTTATTGGTTAAAAATGAATCTGTTCCTTACTTGGATAGTGTGTTATTGATCTGAGGGTTCACTTACCGAGGTGAGAAGGGTAGGTGCCCGCGCGACACTAAATTGGTTCGTGACAATTTGTTTAAGGAAGGTAATCAAGTAGCTGACAAATTGGCCAATCTTAGACATGATGAATGCTTTCAATCTCAAATATTTCATAATTTCAATGACCTACCAAAAAAAGTTAAAGAACGATTAACACAAATAGGTGGGGTATGCCATCAACAAGAGTCTACAATCTGAAGAAGTCATTAATTCATTTTGATCCTCCATGAGTGGATACTCACTTTCTAACATCGGAGTTCTTTTTTGTCTCAAATGATAGGAGCTTTGGTATGTGAAGTACTAGTAGCATTCTTTTTAGGGAAAAGGGTCAAATATACCTCTCTACTTTGTTTTATTAGCTAACTTTACCCTCCGTTGGCGAAAGTGAACAAAAATACCCCTGCCATCTATAAACTTCACACTTATACCCCTATTTGGATGAAAACCCCCAAATCCTCTTAAATTACCCGATTTCAAAAAAAATTACTCACTTTCTTTGTTGATCCGCCCCGACCCGCCTATCATCATCATTTTCATTAAGCTTCTTTCATGGAGAAAAAAAAGAAAGAAGCAAAAAGAAAGCCAAATAATTTGGGTGAAGACAAGACATTGTATTTGGGTTTTATCATTTAGGTGTGTGTTTTTGCTTCTTTCTTTTTTTCTCCATGAAAGAAGCTTGATGAAAATGATGATGATAGGCGGGTCGGGGCGGGTCAACAAAGGAAGTGGGTAATTTTTTTTTGAAATCGGGTAATTTAAGAGGATTTGAGGGTTTCCATCCAAATAGGGATATAAGTGTGAAGTTTATAAACGGCAGGGGGTATTTTTGTTCACTTTCGCCAATGGAGGGTAAAGTTAGCTAATAAAACAAAGTAGAGGGGTATATTTGACCCTTTTCCCTTCTTTTTATCTTACTAGTTTGGAACTAGTCAAATCTTCTGTAATTAGGGAGTTTCGTAAAGTGTGCAACTTTCTCTCATGAGCCCATTTGGATTGGCTTATAAGTTGCTTATAAAGTACATTCTCGCCTTTTTTTTGTTTTTTTGTGCTTACTAATTGAGCCCGTTTAGAACTAGTCAAATAAGTCTGTAATTAGGGAGTTTTTTTTGGGCTTATACTTTCTCTCATATCACTTTTTGCACTTTCTCTCATATCACTTTTTGCTGAAAGATGTATAAAAATGCTCAGTTGGTATAAAAAATTTAATTTGATTATTGTTAATAAAAAAGATCAATAGGCTCCACATATTCATATATCGGAAAAATTACGCTCTATGTCTACGGGAGAAAATATTTACGCCACGTAGTTCATATTTTGAGTTTGTTTTCCGATTTAGCCCATAGTTGTGTATAAACACTTTTTACACGTTATTATACACTTTTATACAAAATTGATATATTATGTATAATGATTTTCTTAGGTATAGTGTTGTATAATATTGTATATTGGGCTTGGTGACGTAATATTTTATGTTAGGATGTATATTATTCAAAATTTCCCTTGATATATTTATTGAAAATACCAGCAAAGTGTTTTTAGTAGTAGTAGAAGCTTTTTCCAGCTTTTGAGCAGAAGCCCCCCAAAAAAAAAAAAAAAAAAAAAAAAAAAAAAAAAAAAAAAAACTTCTCCCAAAAAATTAGTGCTTTTGATTTTTTCAGGACACGATACACATATAAATAATTTTATATTTATTAATTAGAAGTAGTAACAACTTATTTTTTCGTAATTTGACACGTAAATACTTAATTGCACCGGGTGTTTATACAATACCAATTTAACTTATCATGGTTAAGTAATTCAATAAAGTGAAAATATATACTCCTATTATAACATATTTCATAGTTTATTGATTTGGGGTAAACATTGATAAATATTTACCCTAAAACTAGTAAATATGTAACATAATAAGAGTACTTATATTTTGGGTAAGCATTTATCATACACTCCGTACGTCCCGTTATGTGACACTTTTTCCCTTTTGAGACTCAAAGTATGTAAACTTTGAAAAATATTTTAAAATATATTCTTTCATCATATATTGACGTGAGCAGAATTGCAATTTATATTATTTTTCGTATAGTTTTGAATATTTTAATTTTAATTTAAAATATTGATTGATCTAATCCAATTTAATTTCAAAGATTAATCAAATTGACTATCGGGAAACGAAAAGTGTCACGTAAATATAATCATGATTTGAAATCCATTAAAATGACCTTAATTTATCGGAAAACTTATAACTTCCAACATTTGCTTAAATGGATCAATAATATGCGACTCACGATAATTGACGATCAACCTCTGTATAAAATGGATAGTTCTATCTGTTCGCAAGGCTGTAATGAGCTAGTCTTATGGGAAGCTGAGATATTTCTTCTCCACTTGTTTTTTAAGTATGGTTTCTTAATTTAACAAGTGGAGTATGAAGTATATCTATAACCCTGTTAGCATGTGTTAAAGGATATAATAGAGCATACACCACCAAGAAGCCAAATAATTAATTCTCTTAACATGGGCAAAGGATACTCCTTCCGTCTCAATTTATTTGATATACTTTCTTTTTTGGTCTGTCTCGAAAAGAATGATAGATTTTTAAATTTAGAATTAATTTAACTTAAACTTTCTCCTTTTACTCTTAATAAAATGATTTACAGCCACACAAACTCCGAATTTAGTCAAACTATGGACCTGTTTGGCCATGAGAATTTTTCACTTTTTTCCGAAAAATTATTTCACTTTATTTGAAAATCAATGTTTGGCCATTTGTATTTGGAATTTGAAAAACACCAAAAACCTTATTTTCACTTTTTTCACTTTCAATACATTCAAACAACCAAATATTCTTTGCAAAAACTATAACAAAACACAACTCCATCTTCAACTCCAACTTCAAAATTCTAAATAAAGTGAAAAATATTTGATTTTCATGGCCAAACGCATACTATATCACATAAATTGAGACAAGGGGAATTATAATAGAGTATGAGCCTATTTGGATTGACTTATTTTAGGTGCTTTTAAGCCAAAATAACTTGTAAGCACTTTTGTAGTGTTTGGGTAAAATAAAAAAATATTTTTAAACACTTTATTTTAAGCTAAAATGACAAAAATAAGCCAAAAATCATAAGCTAAAATTTCTAACTTGCCATAAGCCCATTCATACGGGCTCTGTATATACACCATCAACATGCCAAATAATTAATGAAAGTCAAAGATGAGAAGGTGGTTCCTGGAAGGGGAAAATGCTGCATTTACTCCATCTATAAAATATGAGACATCAAGCTTAATTTCACATATTCAGCCATTCAGGTGAAGAAAGCCTCAAGTGGTGAAAGAATATAGTAGACAATAGAGTTATGGACTGCATTGCTCACGTTGTCATCTTCCCTCTGCCAATACAAGGCCCAATCAACTCTATGCTGCAGCTTGCCGAGCTCTTTTGCCTAGAAGACCTGAAGGTGACCTTCCTCAACACCATCCACAACCAAGAACGTCTCCTTCGTTGTAGCAATGTGCAATCTCGTTTCGAGCAATATGATGGATTATTCCGATTCGTGACAATACCTGATGGCCTTCCTGAGGAACACCCGCGCTCCGTCGAACAATTCGGGGACATTATCAGCTCCGTGCAGACGGTGGCAGAGCCTTTTCTAAGAGATTTGTTGGTAAAAGAAAGGGTGACGTGTGTCATACCAGATGCTCTGTCTTATTATGCAGTGGATATTGGAAATGAGATGGGAGTTCCAGTTATTCCCTTTGACACTATTAGCCCTTCCTGTCTTTGGGTTTACTTGTGTCTCCCTAAACTCATTCAAGCTCAACAGCTTCCCTTCAAAGGTAATCCCTTCGTAGCAAATTATTGTTTGTTTGTTTGTTTGTTTTTTTTTTTTTTTTTTTTTTTTAGACGTCCCTTAAGATATACTTTCTCCGCCTATTTTATTTGTCATTTATTGACTTGGCACACCTATTAAGAAATCAAAAATAGAATGACAATATTATTATATGTCATGCCCCGGTCTCGACTGGGACGGGCTACATTCTACATACATACTATAAGCATCAATGTGAAACTGTAATCATCTACATGACATAGTAAACTTGTAAATATGTTAATATGAACTATAAGATCCGCTGTCCATATGATCAAAATATCAAACCTGTACATGACTGAATCTGACCACAGACGTCTATGAAGCCTCTAGGATAACATAAACTGCACAACTGACATACTGTCGGGACAGGGCCCCGACCTACCCATAATCTCTATACATAAAAGTACAAAACCTCACTCAGCTCTAGGAAGAATGGAGCTTACACCATCTAGCTAAACATTTGTACCATCTAGGATCAGAGGCGTATCTAGTAGATATGAACCCCTAACTTTAAAAATATAATGGGTTCAATGCTAAAAATCTTAAGATTGAACCCATAAAATTTAAATCCTGGATCCGCCTCTGTCTAGAATGCACGCCTGCTACTCGGTAATCCTGAGCCTGCAATGTGAAACATAACAAATGCAGCACCCCCGATCAAGGGATATCAGTACAGAAAGATTGTACCGAGTACGTAAGGCAAACATGAACCATATACAATAAAATAGAAGCTTAGAGAGCAACTGAAAGGCAATTAAATCAAGCCATAACTGAGGACTATGTAACTTTCTATGGAAACATATCTTAGATCTTACTGTACTACTGTCTCTCTGAATATTCTTATAGTCTTTTTGATGATATTCTTTTGGGTCACTATGTGGAGCGACGTTCTGAGATTGTTCACTGTAATACTTGGGATCACTGTTCATTAGATTCTTTCTTTACTTTCCTGTAAGCCCCACTTGGCCAAATGAGGAAAAAAATAATTAATTGTACCTTGAACTTACAAAATAATAAATAATTTGAGATAACTATTTTAATAATCACGACAAATAATTTTAAACGGAGGGAGTACAGAACAGTCTACCTCTATCTCCACATCTCTCTTTCCTCGTTCTTAACTTCAAATTTAATAAGATTCCGTCTGCACATTTGCCGGTACCTTGGTTTCCGTTCATCTTTTCTTTGCATCGTGATAAATGGAATCCCAAGCAACGCGTTGTCGACGGAAAGTCTAATCTATTGTGGCACTCTTTGACTAGAGATTAAAAAAAACACATTTTTTTTAAATATATGATCTAAAGTTAATCTTAAATATTTGTGTAGCTATAAATTATTTTACTAAGTGTAAAAAGAGAATTATTTATAATTAAAAAAAGTGACATTATTTCCTTAAAAAAAAAAAACATGCTACATAAATTGGGATGGAGGGAGTAATATTTTCCTTTAGATGGAAATATGTTCTCTTTTCTCTCTCCATTCTAATTTGTTGGATTACGTCAAATTAAATTAAAGGGGCCGTTTGGTGGTTGGTTATAGACAGTAGCGGAGTCAGGATTTTCACTAAGGGAGTTCAAAATATAAAAAAGTAAACATGTGAAGAAGCCAAAGGGGATTCAACATCTACTATATATACATAACAAATAATTTTGACCATGTATAAATAGTATTTTTCTCAGCTGAAGGGGGTTCGCATGAACCCCCTCGGCCCTATGTGGCTCTGCCCCTAGTTATAGATGTGAAAGTATTAGTAATATAGATAATATATTACTATTAGTTATGTAGGGATTAATTATGCAATAATTAGTTATATACGAATAAGTAAAATAATACTGCATAAGTTGACTCGTCACTTATATCTTTTATTTATTTATGACATTGTAAAATGATAACTAATCACCATACTTCTTGTGTTGAATTTTATGCAAAGAAACTAAAATACTAAGTGAATTTCTCAAATGGTCACTCAACTTAGGCAAATTACTTAGTAAAATCATTTATCTTTTGTTTGTTCCTCATATGGTCATTAAAGCTTATACATTTGCCTTACAAAATAATAAGGGCTAAAAGTCACTTTAAAAATAAAAGAAAAAGGGTCAAAATAGTCCCTTAAGTTAAATTTCCAATTAAAATAATTCTTATTCTTTAACATAAAACACTAACAACCTTTTCACGATACAAAAAATTACAATTTTAGTAAAACTCTAACTGCGGTATTAAAAGTAACGAAACACACGAAAAACTGTGACTGATAACTTTAGAAATGAAACAAAAAACTTGTTTTATTTTATCACTGCTAAAAAAGAATATGAAATTGCCTATATGTACTCTATTTGCTTGAAAACTTATGAGTTCAACAATAAAATAATGTTTTCTATTTATTCATTCTATGAGTAATCTTTATTTTGATAAAATAGTTAAATTAGTTGTTAGTTTCTTCTATGGTAGAAATTATTGCCTGAAAATTCCTAATTAATAAGGAAGATGATGAATTCCTTCAAAAAAAAAAAAAAAAACTAGGTCCTATTAGGAAAAAACTTCATATGTAAAGATTAATCATAAAGGGGTTTCGTAAAAGAAAAAACATAGATACATATTGAAGGACATCACCATAATAATATAAATCATTCGATATCACACAAGATGAGGAGATTCTATATCATCATTGTGTACTAATTTTTTTTTTTTTTTTTACAGTTTTCAAACATTATTTTTGTCAATCTTGTAATATTATTTGGGTGAAAATTATTTCCCCCTCCAACCATGCTAAAAAACTAAATATCTCTCCCAATTTCGAACAATAGTTATTCCTCCCCTTTATCTCATTTAAAAGTTTTAGTACTTATTTTACCCTCTGCGTTAACACTCTTCATTCTTTTTACTTTTAAACATTATGATTTGTTTCTTCTTTTTTTTTTTTAATCTATATTATGAACTTACCTATAGGACGAACACAATCTAATTTACGAAGTAAGAAAGTGAAAAATAGTTGGAGGACAATTATTGTTTGGTGTTAAAACATAAGGGATGTTTTACTCAAAGTCCAAATTTAAGGGACTACTTTGGCCCTTTTTTCTTTTATTTTTAAAGTGACTTTTGACCCTTGTTACTTTCAAAGGCAAATGCATAAACTTGAATGATCATATGAGAAACAAAAAAAAAGATAAATGACTTTACTGGGTAATTTCCTTAAGTTGAGTGACCACATGGAGTGACTCCTAAAATACTTCCAATCATGATATTAGCTATATTGGAATTTTAATACAAGAATAACTCCTTTCCTAACCAGCAACTAAACGGCCCCAAATGTTTGGAGATAATTTCATTTGGTTATTTATCTTATTTAAAGTTTACATAGTCCAATTAAGACTATAAGAAAAGTATTTTATTTGGTTAAATGGATATTTTATTAATTACTAAACTTGTTACATACGACATAGTATATACATGCTCACTATCAGTGGTAGTGAGTACATTCAGGTTATCCTCACTATCATGGAGATACTAGCTTAGTATATAGTACTCCTCCTTTATCTGCTTCCAATTATGTTATCACAGTTTACCTCACATCGAACGACGAAAGATACTTTCAAAATTTTGGTCAGATTTTACTTACTTTGAATCTTAAAAACGAGCTTTGTCAAACATTTGGGGGCAAGAAAGTAAAAAAAAAATAAAAAAAATGATGTCACTACCTATAAATAATCCATTAAAATTCTTAGAAATCACAAAATATACAAGGCTTTTGATTTGGCCCGATAGGGCATTTACTGTATAAAACCTTGCTCAAGTTTATTACTGCTGCAGTAAATTATCTTGAACTTTTCAATAAACTTGCCTTCTTCCAAGTTGAATATTACAATAAGGATATAGAGAAAAAATAGAATGAGAAATCAAATACAGGTAAATATCTTAAAACTTTTTTATGATGAAATATTTTATGCGAGATGCCAAATAAATGTTGTTTTTTCTGAAACTTAATGAATCGTTAATATGTTCAAAAGAGTTTGGAAATGAGTTCGTGGAAGCTAGGGGGAGGACAGGCATGCCTAAAGAACTAACAAGATCGAAATCGAAATAGAACAGAAAAAAACAAGAGAAAGCTATTGAAAATGCACGACCAAATGTATAAAGAATATAAGGGAACATCTGATGTCAGGATTGTATTTTTGAATTTCTGAATTTCAAACTTGTAATAATAATCACAGAAGAAGCAAGTGGAGAATTAAGTTTAAAATTAGTTATGGAAATAAAAATTCTAATACTAAACGATGAGAAGAAAAAGAATTAAAATTAAAATTCAAACCTTGTCTATTCATTGGTTATTTGGTTCATACAGTTTGTTGTTCTCTCATACGGCGCACTTATTTTGCTGCGGTGTGTATTTCATTGAATTTGCTGATTTAGCTTTCGGGTTGCTCATTCTACACTTACCGAGTTCATTTTACTTGAAATGGAGCAGTGAAGGGAAAACTTTTGGAGAAAAAAGTTATTGACCCAGGGTGTGTACATAAACTATATAAATATATTATACCTAAGTGATAAATTAAGGTTAAAATAGATATATAAATTAAGCATAGTTCACAAGAATGGTGCATATAAATAACATGTCATGTATTCATTAAATATTGAGTATGCATAATTTTTTCTTCAATCAACGAAGTCTTGGAAGTTTAGAGCCTCAAATTGTAAATTTTAACCTTAACAATTTTATATTTTATTTATTGATTTAAATTATATACACTATCAATATAATTTTTTTGTTATATTTTTAATGTAGTTTAATTTGTGATAGCAGATTAGTTATCATTTTTAATGCTTATCATAGAAATTTGAATGGAATTAATTATCTTTTAAGTTTAACTGACCTGATTTTGTAAAACATAAATTCTTTCTTTTTAGGCGATGACTTGGATGCATTGGTAACACATATTCCCCCCATGGAAGGTCTTCTCCGACGAAGAGATCTTCCACACTTTTGTCTCACAGATTATAAGACCGACCCCGAATTCCTAGTCGTTTTGAAGGAGATTGAACGGATCCCACAAGCCTATGGTCTCATATTGAACACATTTGAAGATTTAGACGGACCTTTTCTTTCTTGTATTCGCTCTCACTCTGCCAAAACATATGCAATTGGGCCAGTACACTTGCACTTGAAGACTAAACTTGCTGCAAAACAGACTCCATCATTGTTGTCCTCAAATAGTTTGTGGGAAGAAGACCAAAGTTCAATCAAATGGCTTGATGCACAGCCTGTGGGATCAGTAATTTATGTGAGTTTTGGAAGTCTAATAGTTGCATCAAAGGAGGAAATTTTGGAATTTTGGCATGGCCTACTAAATAGTAAAGTTAGATTTTTGTGGGTCTTGAGGCCTAACATATTAAAGGGAGGCGAAATGGATTATAAATTCATGAAGGAGCTTGCAGAAGGTTGCCAGGAAAATGGTTACATAGTGAGTTGGGCTCCACAAAAAAGGATACTAGCCCACCCAGCTATTGGAGGATTTTTAACCCATAGTGGATGGAACTCAACCTTGGAAAGCATTGTCGAGGGAAAGCCTATGATCTGTTGGCCTCACAATGTGGACCAGAGAGTCAATAGTAGATTAGTAAATAAATTATGGCAAATTGGGCTGGATATGAAGGACTGTTGTGACAGATTCACTATAGAGCGAATGATAAAGGATCTGATGTGTACAAAAAGGGACGAGTTCAAGAAATCGGCTGAGAATTTATCAAAATTGGCAAAACTAAGTGTTGGAGAAGTGGGGTCATCGACTCATAACCTTGAATCTCTCGTCAAGGACATTAAAGGATTGATTAGAACTAAAGAGAATGTTGAACCATAAGATTATAGATGCTACTTATTCAATATGAAATATGTTAATTTGTGCTAAACTGGTGTTTTCCCATTTCTGTTGCCGAATAGTAGGTACAATCAGTTTCACATGGAGGTCTAAGATTTAATTTGTCATTTCGTCTTTTTCGGCTTCCACCATTTCTCTCTTTTGTGATAAAAAAGTTCTACTTTTTTCACGGAAGAAACAAAAAGATAGAGATTTCTTTGTAATTTTCTCTTTTTGTCGATGATTATTTGATATGATATCGATGGGCACATTCCATTCTAGACACTCCATCCAAGCCAAGCCAAGGACCCCCAAGCTTTACAAGCAATGTTGATGGCAAGAGAGGCTTTGGAGCCCCTTGAAGACCCATATAATCAATGTAAGGAAGCATACGACGTGTGGATGATAGCTAAGATGAAGGCCAAGCCACACAAAGTGGCTAGAAGTGCAAACATGGCTAAAGAGTGCAATTCGTGGCTAGGAATACAATTCGTAGCTAGGAGTGCAAATACGAGGCTAGGATTGTAATTCAAGTGAAGAAGGGCCCATGTTGGGTTATTTGTGCAAATGTCACTTTTGGACCTTTGTTGTAATAAGGTAAACTATATAAGCTTGCTTTATGCTATTTTCATTCTTTAGTTTTTGGATGATGAAAGAATACTATTGAAGAGTGATTAGCTTGATAGCTTAGTTCAGTGTAATTGTAGTGATTAGGATAGTTCATCGTTGGTGGATTTCATTGATGGCTATTCAACCTTTATCCATTGATTTCATATTAGAGTAGCTCATATGTGGATTCAAATTTGTGTCTCTAATTGTATTTCAATTAGCTCTTCTCCTTGGATTAATTCAATGTTGATTTATTGTCTTAGTCCTCTCTTTCTTTTATTCTCATCCCAATATCTTCACTTCTCATTTTTTATTTCTAATCTATCTATTTTTTCCGTGTTTTGTTGTTTGAATCTGTGTCTTTCACAAGCCGGATCTTATCACTATTTAAGTTTGTTTTGGGTATGGAAAGCTATGAACATAAACTATGAATTCTGGATTGTGAATAATCTGATATTCGAATGAAGAAAAGAGATATCGTAGAAATTTCTAATTTGGACATTATATTTATAGTGATATCTAAAGTTTCATCGGGAAAATGAAACGTCATATATTTTTCCTCTTCAAACATAATTTGTGGCTGAGACTGTTTATTTTACGCTTTAACCCTAAATCAGATGAGCATGGCCTGTGCCAACATTTTACGTTTACAAGTGGTGTTAAATTTTAGATGCTTTGCATATTCACTTGGTGCGGAAAAATGGCAGCACAAAAGAAAAAAAAGAATGAAAAAGTAGCATATGGGAAAAAACAAAACTAAAATTGATCCAACGATCTTGTGCACTAACCTAGCTCCAATCTAGTCAAAGTACGGGCAACCTCAAGATAAAAAAAAATAAAAATTTAAATAGCATTAAATATCACGGAGTTAAAGTAACGTAAACACGTTTAATGTACAATCAAGTTAGTATGTGTATAAACAAACTTGAATAATGTGTGCCTTGTACATAAGTTTGTTCAGACCATTTCTCAGCATTCTTATTCTCCTATTTTTGAAAAGTTCTGAAGAAGGGGGTGTTCTAAAACATGCTTGGAGAACAATTAATTAAGTAAAACAAAAAGTTTTTTGAAAAGGCCTTTAATTGAGAAGATTCAAAGATTAAATTTTTGCAGCATCTAAAAGTTTATAGGCACATTGTCCCTCATCCTTTGATTCCACCAAAGGTTCAAATGGATTGATTATTATCTCACAATCCAAACACAATGTGAAAAAATAATTGGAATGAGTTCCAATGCGCACAAACTCATGAATTGCTTTACTATTTACATCCTCACATATACATAAGCTAGAGTCATCAAAAATAACATTATCTACTTCCTCACAGGACTCTTGTGCACTTGTCTCTAACATTGGCATCATCAAGACAAATATGGTCTAATGATTTACACTCTCCTCAATTTGCCTTTTAAGTTCTTTTTCAGCTACAGACAACTTATAACTAAACTATTGAGCATTAAACGCATCAACCTTTGCACTCAAATCCTCATATATAAGAACTCAATCTTTTCTTTAGCTATGTGAGTAAAACACTTTGAGAGTATATCATGTTGAACAGCATATATTTTAAAGTTGTACTCCAAAGATGCCAAGTCTTGACAAGATGAAAACGCCATGTAAAAGAAAATACACAAAATAAAAGAAAATAAAAACTTTTAAAGATAAAAGGAAAAGTCTAATCTAGAAAAACAGTTAATTTCTAAGTCTCCGACAACGGCGCCAAAAACTTATTGCTCCCAAACCCACATGCAAGCGTACGTGGTCGTACAAGTAATATAGTATTTAGAAATCGAATGTCGAACCCATAGGGACTTATGATTAACCATCAACTAAATTAAACGATCCGAATTATCTACACAAGGGATAAAACTCGGAGATTGTTATTATAACTTAATTAAAAATAAAAGAAAATAAATAATGAACTTCAACCAAGAAAGAGCGGGTTTTTATGGTATCAATGAGATGAAATCTATCTAGGCTATGGGCTATCTAATAATCACATTGTATTCTTCAATTGATTCAACTTCTTAATTTATCTAGTTTAGTGATTGACAGGGTTGATATTATGACTATGAATCTCTCGAGTCCTCTAGCCGCCTATTTGTATTACTTTCATGCCTATATCTCTTTGGTCATGAACCTTAACACAAATGCATTTATATTTCCTGTATATCAACCAAGCAGAGTGAACTAGGTCTATCTCTATCCTAGACACAAATTCGCTCCCTGATGCTCAGGGTTGAGATCCTACTCTATTTAACCCTATTGCTATCTTAGTGTTCCTCTCTCGAGTTCAATCTAAGAATCAAAGATAGTATTCGATAGTTGATCGGACAATCAAATAATTAAGTGTAGGATTAAATAAATAAATCAATACGATGCTAACTAATTGAAATCAATATTCGAATAACAATGTTCATGAAAGAACCATAACCCTAGAACAAGAAGTTTAGCTCCACATAGACATGGAGGAAAAACAACAAATCATCTAAAGAAAATACAAAAATTGGTAGTAAAGAGAAGAAAAGATAAAACCCAATAATCTCACGGCGGCTCCTTGCTCTCTCTCTAGGTCCAAAAGTTCCTAAAAATCATATCTTATGGACTATTTATAGATGTAGGAAAAAGCCCAGACGAAATAATCGAGTCCAAAATAAATTGGAAAGAATTTTTTAATTTGGAAAGTGTGGCCTCCCTGAGCGAGCCATAAAGCAAGGCCATGCCTCGCTATGGGCTTCGCCCAGCGAGGGTTGCTGCCAGGTACGTTGGTTTTGCTCTTCAAGTTTGTGACTATCTTTTACTTGCTCCAATTGCTGGCTGCCTCATAGACAAACATTAAATGCTCATCACACATGATATTGCCAAAATCAAAAGCTGCTACTTCACATTCCATTTGAAATCCACAAATATGCCTTAGCCAACGTGTATGCATGGTAGGCCTTTTATTTGTATTAATTACTTTTTCCTTTTTTCAACATCAACAATTATTTTGTTCAATTTTTGTTCCAAATATCTTCATCTCCGCACCGTAGCATTTTCAACGTAAAGTAAGAGTGTCAAGTGGGCCGGCACTAAATCCTTACTAAGAGGTGTAAGGGGCTTTCTTTTAGCTAGGTGGGCTTTATCGAGAGTATATCATGTTGAACGGACAATATTTTAAAGTTGCCCACCATGCCCAGTCTTGATGATGGCCAAAAGAAAATACACAAAATAAAAGAAAAATAAAAGAAAATAAAAACTTCAAATAAAAAAAAAAGATAAGTACTACATTTATTACTAATAATAAGTATTTTACCAATAAATTAGGAGTCTCTTTTTACGGAGCACTTTAGTTTTCTTTAAAATTGTATTTTAAAGCTAGACATTCTTGTTTTCTCAACAAATATACCTTTGATACATTTTCAGTATATAGTATATATTAGATTGTTATAGTACTTATCTCGACAAATATCACATTTGATAAATCATTCAGTTCTTAATTTCTATGCCTTTTCACTCTCGAGTGTCTACGCAACACACCGATATCTCCCCCTCCACCCCTCACACAAATGCATTTATAATAGGCTAATACCCGACGCTCGGATATCTTGTGGAGATATATGTCACCTGAATGTTGACATTTAACATGTTCTCTCTTAGTTTACTCGCTCAAAATGCATCCACACCGCACTTGAAGTTGATCTTCAACTCGAGGAGAAGGTGATTAAATGAATTAATGTACACTAGTTGAAAAACAAATTTAGATAAAGAGAGAATTGTGGAAGAATTGTGCGAAAATGAAGAAGAATGGAGGGGTATTTATAGTTTGAAAATATGACCAAAGTGAAGTTATTCATAAATTTAGGGGTTCGAATAAAATTAGCAACGACTAGTTTTTAAATTTACAACGGCTAGCTTTTTGAATTTGACCAAAATAAACTTTTTTTAATTTAGCAATTTTATCATTAGATGTAAATGTTAATTTTATTATTATTAGTAAATGTAAATGTCTATTTTTGTATAAGAACTTGAAAAAAAAAAAAAAAAACGGCCCACTAACTATAAAGCTGCTACTTCACATTCCATTTGCCCGAGTGTGCCTTAGCCAACGTGTATGCATGGTAGGACACCCTTTCCCTCTCCAAGCCGGCCCCCTAACCTTTTTTCAACTCGGCCCCCTGTGGTTCAAATGGTTCCAAATATCTTCATCTTCGCCCACTTGACACACATTTTCAACGTAAAGCATCTAGATTTCACAATAAAGCACAAATTAGTCCCATATCAAATAGTCAATAGATGTTAGTGTATTTAATGCATTTAGCTCTAAAACAAGATATAAATATGAATAAAAGATGGCGAAAAAGCGTATAAATACACTTAACATCACATCCAATGTCAAATGATTGCAAACAAGCCAATTAATTATTGAAGAATCGATTGCATTATTTTTCTTACAATTTTGTTTTGAAACTTTTCATTTTCAATTGCATATCGTGTGATATGCTTAGAAGAAAAGTAATGATTAAGAATTTGTCGAACTTCTAAGTATTACAAGTGTTCAAATGGCAATTCTTTTATCTAATAATTTAAGTTCATCGCCAATTCTTTTTAGAAAATAGAAGCAAGCTCATCTCATATGAAGTATGACGCATTAAATTAAAGATGATTTAGTTATTATTGAACAAAAGGTACTCCAGAAATGCATAAGCAAAGGATTTTGTCTGGGCTACAAATGCATACAAAACCCACAATTGATTTGGAGTTCAAAATTAAACTTGAATTGGTCGGGTGCGTCAGGCCCATGCAGTAGTGCAACACATTGACAATGCTCAAGAGCCCAAAAAATTACACTCAATAACCTTGGATTAGAAAGGCCTTGAACTTTTGACCCCGCTTAACAAAAAAATTTAAACTTAACGTCTTGCCAAAAGACAAGAGAGGTAAAAAGCTCAAAACCATAACCATACACTTCTAAGCACATCCTTGGAAATCACCTACAAGGGCCAAAAGGCCGAGAAAAGTGTGCTTTTTCTATTGCATGGCCTCCCCCTTCTATACTAGCTCTCTCCTTTCTGGCTTTTGTTAGTTATCGAGGATTCCAGTAGGTTAGAGAATTTTATGAACAAATAGCAAACTTAAACAAATGGATATAATTACCCAAGAACCTAATATTTGCGATAAGATAAATCCAATAATACAAGTATCAACAAGAAGAAATGTTTATATGTGCTTTTCTTCGTATCAAAAAAGAAAATTTTACATGTGCATTTTGTTATAAGCAAAAAGTTCTCCTCGAGGGTGAGCTGGCGCACAGTTTGAAACTCGATGGATAATGAGTCTGATCCCTTTACTCTTCACTATTTAAAATTCCAAACTTTTGTTTATGGTTAAGATGAAGTCGTGATGTATGCCTAACCACACTCTAACGACTGAAACAAACTCTAGGCGCGTTTACATGTTCATATATTGATCAAGGAATAACATACATGAGTCACTTTGAGAGCATAGTGAATTGATACAACGAAAATGAGATATACATCTAGAGACAAATTAATTGGACTTGCTATGAGGATAGATCAATTCATAACTAGAATTTTATATTTCATATGCACCATTTTATGCCTGAAGCTCACCTTATGCAAGATTTATAAGTTTCACATTGAAATCATTAATTAACTAACAGAATTAAGTCCACATCAATTCACAAGTTTTTTTTTTTTTCACCTACCAAACCCAACCCTTTTCATAGCCAATTGGTAGGTCCTCCAGACTTCGTGTCCATGGCAGCATTGAATATCTCAGCCTCAGTGCACTCAGCAGCTAATCTTCTTACTCCTTTAGAAAATCTGCACGTGATTGAAGTTCCTTGTCAGCGCCTTCAGGTGCTAACTCGTACAATAACTACACTTCTGTTACAAACAAGTTGGAGTCAGCTATATAAATCTTCACTGGTGATCATGTTAGTCCATTCTAACTCATCTCAGGCAGCTGTTGTCTCTTCCTAATGATAAATGTACAGCTACTTCTCAATCTTTCCCTTGAGAAGGTTCATCTTAGCCATAATCTGGTGTTGCTCAACATGTGTTACTTCAGTTTCCATTTGATCCTGGTTCATGTGGACTTGTGTTCGACAATGTAGCACTAGTGTTTGATAATAGTTTTCAGTTTCGAATATCCACAAATGAATTTGCAGGGAACCCCATGGTGCCTATTGCAGTCCAGGTATTTGACACAGTCCAATATACACCATGTGACTGCTCCAAGGACAAGGTATTTGTAGAAAATCCCCAAGGAGATGCAACTGATATGCTTTACCAATTTAATTAACTTTGCGAGATCTGCAGGCATTGCGGTAATTGATTCTTATTTTATACCACCAATATTTGAAGGTGTCTCCCTTGTGTTAGATAGGAGTCTCCCCTGGTGTCTCTCATTTAATGCATTTCATGCGATACCAACAATGGAGTTTGGAGAGAATCCTGTTGCGGCTATTGTTGACTCTTCTCTTGTCTATGCAATGGAGTCTGAAGACGCTTTCAATCTGCCTCTCTTTATATTCAGAGCTTTCGACCCTTCCACACTAGTGTATCACTGTATTCCCAAGTCTAAAGCCCTATATGGTTCTGATTTTTCCGGCGTCAAATGCAAAAGCCAACGCCTTCACAACACTTCTTGTTGTAGAGTACGCCGTCGTACAGGTTAAGCTCGAGGGGAATTTTGCAATGAATGTCGCACACAAGATACCCGAGTTCCTGCGGATGAATCCAATTGAACAAGTTCTTTTGCTGGGCACACTTGCAGAGGCGGATTCAGGATTTGATGCTTGTGGGTTCCAACCCATATCAAATTAAAAAATATAAAGAGAATGGTTATGCTTGTGGGTTCCCAAGTCGTATTTGATATATATTTACTTAATTTTTCAATACAAATATAGGATTCGAACAAATACATGGGGGGTTCCTGGGAACCCCATATACTAAGCTACATCCGCCCCTGCACACTTGATAGCCATGTGTTTGAGAGAACTGTTATGGTACCTTGTGGCACCACCAGTCTGTTCCGACTTGTTTGCATAATGAGAGCCACATTGCTTTGGCAGAGAATGTTGGCCCCTGTATGGACAGAAATTGTTCCAACTTTTACGAGACGCTAATTGATCTGAATTTCGAGAATTTACGGGATACGGATATGCATCAGCCGTGTTCTATTTTGGAACAATATTTTCACAATACTCAAAGGCTCATTAACATGTTTGAAATTTAAGCATATCAAAGAAAAAGAGAAACTACTGGCCTATTGTCAAAGGATCAAATTCAAACTCACACGAACAGATCTCTGTTTCGGTTACACGTTTCTAAAAGTGGAGGGAGCTGAGAGGTAATTGAAAGGACTATTTATACGTGAAAATCACTAGCCTCTCGGGTTTGGGCTTGGTTTAGAGATATTTGGGCTCATTTTGAATGGGATAGGGGCAATTTGTAGGATTGTCCTTCGCTGGGGGTGGTCTTTAATTTTTGTCTTTCGCTAAAAAAAATTTGATTTCGGGTTCGAACCTCCGCTCGGTCAAAAATTTTAAAAAAAATTCACAAGGTAGAGCTTGGATTCGCAAGGCAGAATTTTGCATGCAAATCTCTGCCTTAAAATTCTGCCTTGCGAATCCAAACATCTGCTTTGCGAAAATTCCTTTTTTTTTTACTGAGCAGAGGTTTGAACCCAGAACCTCGGAGTATTAGGCGAAGGAGAAAAATTAAAGACCACCAATTTGAAGTACAAAAATTAAAGACCACCCCAAATGAAGGACAAGTAGTACAAAAAAAATGAATGGGAAGTTCATTTTTTTGCATGGAATGGCTTTCAAAGGCGCTTGTCTTTAATTTTTGTCCCTCAAATTGTTGGTCTTTAAATTTCGTCCCTCAAATTGTTGGTCTTTAATTTTCGTCCTTAGCTTAAAAAAGTGACCGAAAATACCCCGAGGTTTTGGGTTCAAACTCCCGTTTAGTAAAAAAACACAATTTCGCAAGGCAATGCTTCACTAAAATTCTGCTTTAGGGCAAAAGTTTGCCTTGCAAAATTTTGCAAGCCAGAAAAAAACATATATGTACATGGTAAGAGGATATATTTACAGAACATGACGATATTTTTCAGTTTATAAAATATATCAATAGAGTTGTTACAAAATCTATACGAATTAGGTAAATTAAAAAAAAAAACAAATAAAACACATTAAATAATTTTACCCACTTTTCTTTCTCCATTCAAAATTTAGAGATATAGTTCCCTAATTTTCTCCAACTTTTCTTTCCTTATTTCATCCACTTTTCTCTCCCCATTCAAATTAAGAGATATTGTTACCTAATTTTCTCCAACTTTTACTCAAAAAAGTCCATTATAATCGGTAATTTTTATGTACAAAGTTCATACACCAAAAAACATATATGTATAGGTTTCGTGTGCACTATGTATAACTGTATAGATGCTCATAATTTTTATATACAAAAATGTATAAAAATTGTATGTGTATTTTGATTATTATAAAGTACATATAAATTGTATAAAATCTAATCAACGTATGTATAAATTTTGAGAAAAATATGTATAATAAACTTGTAATTGATACAAACCAGATTCTATACAAAGTTCATACACCAGAAAATAAATATATATTAATTTTGTATTCAATATGTATAAATGTATAAATTCGTTATAATTTCCACGTATGAAATATGTATAAAAGTTATATGTATATTGTGATTACGATAAAGTACATATAAATTGTATAAAATCTGATCAAAGTATGTATAGATTATGAGAAAGTATATATGCATAATAAGTTTTCTAATTGATACAAACCAAATTCCATTCACATTTCATACACATATCAGTTTTCAACATTTTTAAGACCAATTGATATCGAATTTATTCGCATTTCATACACATTGTGTCGCTTATATCTAAAAAATGACATATAGCATACTCCATACACATTTCATACATATATTAGTTTTCAACATTTTTTAAAACTACAGTTTATATAATTTATACAAATTTTCAAAACACACAGTGATCATATATATCTCAAAACGATACAAATCAATTTTTATATACAATTAATACACTAGTTAGTAATCAAAAATACTTTGTAATATTGGTTTAAAAATTTATACTAGGAGAGAAGATGGATTTTAGGTATGAAAATTGTGTCTATCATAGAGGGAGGAAGGGAGGGAGAGAGAGAGAGAGAGAGAGAGAGAGAGAGAGAGAGAGAGAGAGGGAGAGGGAGAGAGATTTTTAAAAGGAAGAAGAAGTTGAATGGTAGCTATTCTAGAATTAAGTCCACATTTAAAATCAGATTTTCTTCCTTAAAAAAAGCCTAAAATCGTGGGTACCTCATTAAACTCAAATCTGATATACTTTGTAATTTTGTTGGTATATTTTGTAAATAAGAAAAAGTATTCTTATATTTTGTAATATAGAGTCTTAAATAGGTATTGTTAGGTCATTTTTTTTTTTTTACTCTACTTGAATTCTACAAAATTTAGGCCTTAAGGCCTTACTTTTGCCCAAATAGGCCTAACTTTGCTACTAAAATTCTGCATTGCAAATTTTCTTTTTTACTGAGCCGGGGTTCGAACTCAGAACCTCGGGATATATTAGGCGAATGTCAAAAATTAAAGACCAGCAATTTGAGGGGAAAAAGTTAAAGACCACCCCCGAAAAAGGGCAATCGTTCAAATTCACAAATGGCCCATGAAGGGGCTGGGGTCATTTGAACTTTTAGTCCTATGCTGGTCTTTAATTTTTGCCCCTCGTAATTTTTTGGTGCATAAGTTTATAATTTCGTTTCATAATATTCATAAGGTATGCCCAACATGCTGAACTTACGCCTACCAGGCATAAGTTCGATTGTCGAAGGACAAAAATTAAAGACCAGCCCATTTGAAGGGTAAAAACTAAATATCAGCCCATTTGAAGGGCAATCCATACAATTTCTTCAGGGGGTTGATCTTGAATTTTTGGACCCAATAAGCAAAGTTTAACAAAAATAACTTTCATTAAGTTTAATGAAAATTAGTTGGATAAAGTTACTCTTCAAACAAACACCTGTTAAACCTAAAACTCCTAGACCTCGGTACTTCTTCCTCTGCTACTTCTTCATTTTTTTTCTACTGAAAAGTTACAATCTCCATTCCTCTATTCCTTAAATTCTTTTCATTCTTCTGATAAGAGATGTGAAGTAGCAAATAATTTTAATGGCCATAGATTATGTTACACCTCGCATTTTGTGCGTAGTCGGAAAGATTGGAAACTATTCGGAATGGTAAGAAATAAGGCTTTAATTGGATCCTACTTAAGGTGCATGTGATGTTTAAGGAAATATGGACGCGGAAATATTAAGAAAGGTTAAGGGCAAATTTGGAATCTTGTAAATTAGTTCCGTGAACTTTCAAAAGCGACCCATCGTCAATGGGCTCAAGAAATTAAATGAAAAATTTGGCCCAAAGAAAAGAGGTGGCCGGCCATGTATGGTTTGGCCCAACCCATAATTTAAGTCATGTGGCAACCATGTGCCTTAATAATTATAAGAAGGAGTCAAAGCTTCAAGAAAATTCAAGAAACAAAAAAAAGTTGAAGAACTTCTCCAACAAAAGGCTCTCGGCCGAATAGAAAAAGAAGAGAAAAAAAAAATTCCAAGTCCTTTGATCTTGTTCCAACAATTAGTATCTTGTGATTTTCTTGCTAAGTCAAGCCTCCTCTACAACTTGGTGTAATTGGTTTGGAAGAAGAAGCATTAAATCCTCCAAGTTGACAAGTTGTTCTAGTGAAGAAGTTGTGTGTAAGGTAAGAATTCATCCTTTCTAATGGTGTTTTGAAGGTTTGTTTGCGTAGTAGTACATGTAAACGAGTAGAACATATAAAAATATGGAAGTTTGCATGGCGGAAGTGTGTGTGTGCAAGTGGCCGATTATATGTAGACTAGGTATGTTGAATTTTATGTCATATTATAGTTGTGGTTATTGTGAAACTTGTATTGGAAATGAAAGTCGAACAAAAATGGAATGAAGTTGGAAAAAAAGATATGTGGCCGTGAGATGTATGGTGATGAATAATGATGAATTTATTTTGTTTAATATGTTAGTTGCGTCGTTATGATCTTTATAGTGTGAATGGAGGTTTAACGATATAAGTTTGGCATTAGAATGGCTTATATGTTGTTATAAGAGAATATGTGTTCTAATGTGGTTATGATGTAACTATGGAAATGCTTTGTTTATGTGCCAGTTATGATTGTTATTAATGAATTTGATAAATGATAATGTGTTATGACCATGTTGGTTGAAGAATGGAAGTTTTGGACGAGTTATGGTTTCGGTGGAAAATTTATATATTTTATGAATAATATGAGAAATCATGTGTAATGTCTTTGGATGGCGTTGGGATGATTTGGAAGGTAAATGAGTATGAAAACATCATGATTGGATTAAAAAATCGAAGTTATTTGTAAGTTGTCGCTTATGCGTTAAGGTGCCGATTTGTGCTAATATGTGATTCTAGTTGATATTTAAGGTTGTTGGCTTGGTTGTTGTTGGTATGGAGCCGAGATAAATTCTCGGGGCGTCACATTTATAGGGGAGGTGTCAAGCGAAATTTTGTTAGACAAGAATTAGTTTAAAATGAATGCCTAAAGCCTTATGGTTAACTTATGGTAAACTTGACCATTTGTAGATTTTGACGAAAAGAGATTTGAGTTTTGGAGAACGTTGAAGGCGTAAAAGGTATGTAAAGCTTTTCCATCTCTTTCTTGGCATGATCTAAGTGTACTAGGATCGGATTTGCGCCTTGGAAAGTGTTCTGCTCTTCGGAATCCGCGTTTGAAAATGCCCCTTTTTCGTTCAATAGAATTGAATCCTCCAAGTATGTTTTGATGAAAAGTTTATGTAAATGTTCGTAAATCTCCTAGAAGGTTATGAACCGTCCCTAGGACCTATATAGATGATTCCATACGCCTAATATGCATGATCTGCTTCCATCGCCTCGGTTGTCCCGAGGTGGACCCGCTAAATTCCGATTTTACCCCTTTATGTTTATGATTGGTTTTGAGCGGTTTTTTAAGGAAACGCTTTAACTATTATCTTAACTACTAAATAAAAATTGTTTTAAATATTTCCTTAAGTCCTATAAACTATTTTGGAATATGAAAACGATCATAGGAAGATTATTTCTCCGTAATTCATTATGACATCCGATATTCGCTTAATACGATTCCGTCCGATTCCATTGCTTAATTTGTCATTCGCTATGCCTCATCGAGTCTCTGGAAATCCATATGGTATTTTACCGCATTTAGTTTCTCACTACTCCACTCGTGGATGCCTCAATATTTCCACACCGAGCCCGGCCAAGATATGTTCTCAAGCGTTTCTCCGCATTGTTCGCCGTGCTCCGGCATGTGGGAGGTGTATTATACGTACAATGGGTCAGGGTGTATGTTGTGCCATGTACGCTTTGTTATGATTATGTTCGATATGGCCATCCGTTATGTTATGATCCGTTATGCTTGTGGCGCTAGCGTCGGGGCGACCACGTTCGATTCTTGGGAGTCCCTAACGGGGCCGGCTTTGGCATATGTTTTCTGCATACACTATTTACGATTTCTGACATGTATTTTGATTGTATACGCACTTTGTTCATTCTCCGCATATTCTGTTCCGATTTCGATTTTGTTTATTACCGTCTCTCGCTTTACATATTCGGACATTTTCCGTACCGACCCCCTTCCTTCGGGGTCCGTGTTTCACGCCCATGTGCACGACACGCGCTTGCGCATCCGTCCGCTTGTGACATCTATCGCTATCACGGTCGCTCCTTTGTTCGAGCTTACATTTTGTACAAATTTTTCCGATATGTATGTACATTCGGATTTCGTGGTACGACGGGGCCCGTCCCGTCATATGTTTATGCTTTCGGTCACCGAGGTCCGTAGACATGTATATGGGTTCGTATATGTTTTGTAAGTTCGTGTACGTGGGGATTGTATGTATATTTTGTGACGGCCGATCGGCCTTCGTGCGTCATACTCACTTCGTGCGTCCTCTGATGATATCTTTAATTATTATACTTGTTTATTTTACTATTACGCATATGTGGGGTAAAGGGTACGTATGAGTGTCCAACTCGGGCACGAGTCACGGCCTACGGGGTTGGGTCGTGACAGATTATCTCTGTTGTCTAAACCACAATTCGATGTTCCTTATCGTGCTTACAATACAAGAAATGATACTTTTGTACAAAGAGAAGAGTTAGGAAAACATCTGCATAGTTTTTAGCTACAATAGCCAGTGAAAAAGAGAATTCACATTTATATTGCTTAACTAATGCGGAGTTACGCCTACTTAACCAATAATTGTGACCGCGAGAGAAAATCCTGATTATAGTCAGTCCAACAAAGGCCAAGAACAAGTCAACGGTAGCACTAGCATAATGATTCGGCCGTAAAAGCCTGAAAGAGGTCCGCAATCGCAGGCCTGACATGTTAAAAACACAAATTTAATAATTTGATTAATTCACACACACTTTTGCTTTAGTACACCATTAGTTGTGAAAAGGTGTAAAAGTAAATTGGTGGATTATAAAATGACTTTAGTGCGTAATGGGAGTCAATAAATCTTAATCTACCAATTTAAATCAACTGGGTCAGTCAAATAATGATTAATTAATCTACAACTTGAGAATTTGAGATCATTGAACGACAAAATCTTTTTGCAAAAACAAACGAACTTGCTGCTCTATTTATTAGCTGGATGGTTTGTTGTTGTATTAAATAATATTTCATTCCTTTGCTTTTATTTGTTTAATATATATACTCAAAATAATTTTCTTTATCTATCCACTTTAACAAAATAAGAGAAAATTAATTAATTTTTTAAAATTTAACCTTTATTGTTGAATATTGAGTAACTATTTCAAAATTATTAGACTACTATTAGTAAATTTAGATTTTCTATATAATGAATACTTTAATAAAATAGAAATATTTAATGATTTTTGTAATAAAAAAGTGATAAAATTACTGGACAAGTCAAAAGAAACGCAATGAATACCAGTAGACTAATAGTAAACAGCTTGCAAGTTGAGTGGATACGCAAATATTTTATCTATTTCAACAACACTATTTTTTTACTTTCTTCCTAGCATTTATTGGATTATGACATACTATAGCTTTGTGACGCCAACGAGGGCATTATCTGATGATCAATTTGGTCGTTAATTGTATCCACCCTCACATTTTCACTGGTCATTAATCATTATTCATCTACAACGATTTTTTTTTAGGCCGCCAGCACAATATATAGTTTAGTAAGAACAAAATAAAGTGATTTTTTTGTCCCGATTTATGTGACATGCTTTAAGTTTTAATTTATCTCAAATAAAATGATATTTTGAAATATTTAAAAATATTTACTCCTAGTGAGGTCGTATGTATACTAAAAATATCTCTCTCTTTTACTTGTCCATTTTAAGAAATCAATAGATACTCAGCTTCTTCTTTTTTTTCTTTTTTCTGTTAATTTTATCCTAATCATAAATAACTAGATTATTTTTTGTAATTTCGTAATTTGATTAATTTACACACTCTTTTGCTTTATTACACCATTAGTTGTGAAAAGGTGTAAAGTAAATTGGTGGATTATAAAATGACTTTAGGCGTAATGGGAGTCAATAAGTCTTTAATCTACCAATTTAAATCAACTGGGTCAGTCAAATAATGATTAATTAATCTACCACTTGAGAACTAATCATTATTTCCTCTTCAAAATACCAATATGAATAGACAGAATGATTATCAATTGTAATTTATTCACGTTATACGGTAGGGCACCATCTCATCTACTTATTGCGTTTGCTTTCCTAATGCCTCTGCAAAAAGAACACGACACTTATTTCTAACAACACCACTATTGCATAATTAATTTTTATCTTTAGAAAAAGTCAACTCTGCTTTGGGACATAAAGTGAAACAAGGCACAAACAACACCTTTACAATTTAAGGTGGTGTTTATTTGATAAAATTTGAGAAGCCGCAGAAATGAAGGAAAAAAAAAAAAAAAAAAAAGAATTATCTGGATGATTCTCTTCCCCGACTTTTTTTTTTATTCAATCCATTATCCAGGCTCCACTAATCCGTGATGATGGGGGGTTTGACAAGACCCATACCTGTCGAGATATTCTTCCCCGATAATATATGTTATTCAAGGAAGAAAAGAAAAGGTAGATTAGAAACAACTTCACCCTAGAGTTTGATATCAGTATAAGATTAAATCGTAAAAATGGTGTGAATTAGATATTTTTCGGTTCTGTAGTTGAGAAATAGTTGGAATTTGTAAAGTAACTGAAATATAACTACTAAGCGGAACAAGATCTGGACAAAATTACACCCTAATAATCATCGTATTATCCCCAAACTTCACTTGTGAGATTACACTGGGTATGTTTGTTGTTGTAATCATCGTGTTTGTGTGAACACGTTCTACTTTTATATCTTAATTGGACTATCTCAACTTAACAATCGACTACGTACTAAAACCAGCCATATTTTATTTTTTAAAAACGTTTAGCACTAAGAAGTATAGGTACTTTTCTAAAATCTTTATATACTAGGGGAGGATGGCCCGGCAAGGTAGGATCGACTATTTATAGTTACAATTTGTAGAATATGAAATAAATGACAATTTGTAAAACTTAATCAAAGAACTTAATAGGATACTCTTATGTACAATGTATGTGCAGAAGGGCCTTGCTACACTGTCTAGAAGAACCATTCTAATATTATATTATAGACAAAATACCCGAAGAAATTATAGAAAATATGTGCATCCACCTATACATCACAGACATATTTGTTTTCATCTTGAACACCTAGCAGGGGCTGTTTTCATTGGTGTAGCAACCAATCTTTACCATTCCAAAAATCACAATATTAAGGAGAAGTCTTCGAGCACCCATAAAAAGCAAGTAACCACCAATCAATTAAAAGAAATTAAAATTAAAAGAAATTGAAATTTAGAAGAGTGCCAAAAATAGATTTATTCTTTTTTATTTTCATATTTGAAAGAAAAATATTATGAAGAGGATTTGACGTACTTTCAGAACACCAATAGATCAAGATAACATGAAAGGATGTAAAGTACGTACAAATTCAATATTCACAGAGTGCCCTCCAGTTTGTTCTTTGTGCTGACCTGTTTGCTTACCCTCTAAACGACAGTATGATCTAAAGTAAGCTTCAACATCAAGATGATCAAGATGCTAGTGAGCTAAAGGCTAAAGTTTTTATGATTTTATGGCAGTTGATGTCGAGCTAAAAATTGAAGAAAAATATCTGATACTTAAAATTCAAATTTAATTGACATAAAAAATGGATAACAAATTCGGTTCTCACTACAGAGACGAAGAAGTTAGCATCTATTATTTCATCTAGCACGTCTTACCCACACCGTGAAAAATCGCATTTAATTCAAGATGGTATCCTTCTTACTTCTTAAGGAACTATCGTATTTGGTACCATGCATCAAGTAACTCTTCGTAACAAAGCATGTTTCTATAGCAAACAGAGACAATCTCTAAAGCTCAACGTAAGCACCCTTAGTTGAACGCAAAGGCTGTTTTTTGTAGATGTGGATCATCATCTTATATTTATCTGTACTTTTTGTATACTTCTTTTCCTTCGACTCCCTCAATAATTCTTAATTTTGTGAATCTTGTCAAAAACCTATGGAAACAGCACCTGAATGACATACTTTTAGTTTCTCCAGAACATTAATTACCTTTACGATAGACATGGAAAACCTAAACCAAGTCGTTGTGGCAAAGAAATTGCGTTGCAGCTTTATATATGCCAGTACATACATATGAGGAGTTGCTTCCTGTTACTTGACATCAGGTGCTAAAGCAAAGTATAACTTCCCTCTCGATTATAACTCAGGTATGAACATGACCAATGCCCAACTCTGCCCGAAGCTTGATTGGACAAAGATGTATTAGATCAAGATGGGCTAAATGATGAGTCACAACCCAACCGCCCAATTTGACTCAACTTTATATTATTTCCTTTCAGAGATATCAATAAATTTTCTTAACCAATAATCCACAAACAAGTCTTCATAAATATTACACTTAAGAGTAATATCCTACCTTCCAGATAACAGGTACAAGAACAGAGTGGCTTTTGTCTCCTATCTTCGGTGTAACATTTTCAAAAATTTTGGTTTGTTACTAAGGCACGACCAGTTTGAGATTAGAACGTAGTTGTTATTGTTGTTGGTGCGTTAATAAGAATTGCTAGCTCCATCCATTCATATAAATGTTGAGGGCAAGATAGTTTCTCAAAGGAAGTGGGCTGACAAACCTTAAAACCAGCTTATAGCCTGGGGCGTTAACTCGCAGGTGTTGAACATCAAAGATTTAAATAGTACTTAAAGGAAAAATTAAACGACTGCTATGCCATGGTATCTAGTTAATCGAGGCGACTATGAATTTTCTGCATTTTCTGAGCGTAATATCAAAATTATTCAACATTCAAATCACATGAAACTTGATAATTTCAAATTCTAAATCGACTACTGTTATAATTGGAATGGATTAAAAAGTTAAATCTATATCAAACACAGAAATCACAAAAGATATTAAAGCTAAAAAGAGAAAAACAATGAATGAAAAAAAAAATTACCTCTAATTAAATACTGCCTATCAACTACCTGATATTCTCCAATTCACACATTCACTGAGAAATCCCAAAGCAGGTACACAAGCAATTATGTATATTGAACATACTCTACATAACATCATCAAGCTATTTGACACATCCCCAACTATAATTATTTCATACAATGCCTTACTACAGTCCCCCATAATTTTCTCCTGGGTCTCTTAACCTCTTTTCCATCCCTAGACATAAGCAAAAATCTTCAATAATTCTCAAGGTAATTTTAGCAGGGAAATCCCGTCCAAATGGAAAAATAATCAGAAATCAAATTGAAGAAAATAACCTGAACAATTTCCGTATGAGAAAAGCCTGCAATTCCTCCCGATTTATTATTCAGATACAGATATAGATATACAAAATCAGCAGAGAAAGAGCTAGCGATGAAGAAGTCGAAGAGGGAGAAATACTGGAGTGAAAGATCTAGAAGATATTAGGGTCGGAAAGAAATCAAGCCTCAAAGTGTGTGTTACGTGTCTATTTAGGGGTAGGATAGAAGGCACGTATAAGTCAAAATGGGCTGGCCCAACCCAACCCAACTCAGTCCTAAAGGGCTAAAGAATTAAATGGGCTAGGACAGGCTGTCCCTTTTAATTGAAGAGCCTGCAAAATGGCAGCTCAACCCAGCCTTAACCGGGTCGTGGGTTGGGACAGGCTAGCTCTTTAAGTTTTTTCGTTTTTCAAAATAACATTTTCTAAGTAATTTTTCGTACAATTTGTACATGAAACTTTTGCAATATGAAATAGAATCTTCTACCACCCATTCTTGCACAAATCCATATCATAGAAGTAAAAATTCAAGAGAACAAATTCAAGACTAAAAATTATTACTCCAGTTTCTAATTACTACTTAGTAGTGAGTACATTCGTTTTTCTCATTACTTTTTATCTATTTGTTTAATTTACTTATATATTTTTTTAAATAATTAATTTATTATTCTTTTCTGGCCTCAAGGGTAAATCATAACCCAACCTCGAGGGCCTAGGAAGGGGTCCAAGAGAGGGCCGGGGCTTTCGAGCCCGTTTATATGGGCCAAAGAAATCTTAGCCCAACCCTACTTAAATAAAGGGTTGGGTTGGGCCAGCCTCACGAGCTAAACCTATATTGACAGCTCTACGTATAAGTTAAGGCATAATACATAAACAGACCCTTAAACTTGGCCTCAGCTGGCAAATATGCTCTCTAACTTTGGGTGTGCGCAAGTAGGCACCTCAACTTGTATAAAGTTGAACGCATAAATACAAATGCTTACATGGCACTCATGTGGCCCTCCAAAATTTATTTGCCACGCCAGCATTTATGTTCACTTGTTCAACTCTAGATAAGTTGAGGATCCTCCACTAAGGTTACTTAGTGGTTTCCAAAAAAAAAAAAAAAAAAAAAGGCAAGATAAGTCGAGGTGCCTACTTGCGCACACCTAAAGTCAATGAGGGCATACTTTACCGAGACCAAGTTTAACGTTCTGTTTATGTATTATGCCTATAACTTATTAATGGTGCAAAGTCGAATATACCCTCAGCTGGAGATTGATTGACATCAAGCTGACACGTTGAAACCAGTGTTTATATAATATAGAAATCATACGATTTTTTTTGGGTATTTAAAAGCTTTGGAGAAGTTTTTTTTTCCTTTTTATGAAAAATCCTAAAATTTGCTAAGTGGTGGTGTAGTATCTTGCCACTTGGCTTAGTTTTTTTTATGAATAACTAATTTCTTGTCCTAAATTGCCAAGTGACTTATTATTAGCCTGCCACTTGGCTGAATGTGGTGTTTCTTCCTCTGCTTTTAATAATATATAGATATAGATATAGATTGCTTTTGATGAGTAGAAGCAGTTTTTCAGAAGCTAAAAAAATAGTTTTTGCCCAAAAATACTCTTTTAAAAAATTGAGAAAAATACACTTAGAAGCACTTTTTAAAAGCTTGGTCAAACACTAATTTCTGCTCAAAAGTATTTATTAAATTAATTGGCCAAACACAAACTGTTTTTACTTTTTAAAATAAGCTGATTTTAGAAGCTTGGCCAAACGGGCTATTATAATACTTTTTATGTAGTTTTCAAATATGTAAATTTTATTATAAAATACTCAAGAATCTATGTTTAAAATTCAGTTAAAGAAAAAACTGTCTGACTCCCCAAACTGATCAACCTTCGAACAAATTGGGACGAAGGGAGTAGTAATTTTTGACAAACTTAAAGGATCAAAAAGGTTCATTACATACTTAAGGGGCTTCTTTAAACCTACACTCAAACATAAGGACCACTTTTGTCATTTTCTCTGATTATTTCTGTTGAAATTTAGGGAACCATAATCTCGGTAAAATTCCTCCATAGTTAATAGCCTGTTTGGCCAAGCTTTTTTTTTTTTTCCAAAATTGCTTATTTTTTAAAAGTGAGGTGTTTGACTAAGCTTTTGGGAAAAAATAAGTACTTATGGGGAGTGGCAGAAGCGGTTTTTCAGAAGCTAGAAAAAATTATTTTTGCCCAAAAGCAATTTTTTTGAAAAACACTATTGAGAAAAATATACGTAGAAACACTTTTTAAAAGCTTGGCCAAACATTAATTGCTGCTCAAAAGTACTTTTAAAATTAATTAGCCAAGCACAAACTGATTTTAGCTAAAAGTATTTTTTTGAAAAGCACTTTTTGAAATAAGCTGATTTTAGAAGCTTGGCCAAACAAACTATTAGATTCCTTAAATTCTCGTCTTAAGTACTAGGTTTATGTTTTTTTCTTCTCTGTTCAAACCCTTTTTTCTATTTTCAACACAAGAAGTTCTGCTGATACCCTTATGACTCTTTACTGCAAAACTACCATCAATCTTTTATTGTCTACTTTCTAGGTAACATAGGTAAACATATTCTCATTCTTATACTGCAAGTTTTGGTTCAAGCTTCCATTTTTCTAAATTTGCTAAAAGTTAACACTTTAAGTCTCTATCAAATATTTAATAGTTTATGTTCGCTAAATTTGACGGAAACAATGATTTTTTAATCTTAAACACAAAAAAAGTCCCATCAAATTGCAAAAAACGCAACTCAAAAATACTACACTACACACCAAAAATAATATAAAAAATAACAAAAATTACACCTCAAACAGCTAAAAGCCTACACCAGCCTATGATATAAATCAAAAAGTGATTAAAAAAAAACTACAATAATTATACCTCTAAATGTGGGTTCCCGCTAATCTCTTTTTTTCTTTTATAGTCCTCGTTCAATCTAACAGACACAATTTGACAAATACTTGACAATGACCAAAAATATAATACTCCCTCCGTCTCATAATAAGTGTCACTTTAGCAAAAAAAAAAAATTGTCCATAATAAGTGTCACCTTAGAAAATCAAAACATAAATTGACTAGTTTTTTTTAACTCTATCCTTAGACAAAAAACTGACAAGTTAAAGTAACGTCTAAATGATGATTGGAAAAGCCACATAGTAACTTAGTATTATTGGATTCCCAATGTCAAAAGGATTACAACTTGTGCATTCAAGAGGAAAAAGTAATTTATTTTTATTATATAGGGGTAATTTAGTAAATTTTATATTGTATTATTGGTTTCTTAATTTGCGTATTTTTTGAGAAGGTGACACTTATTATGGGACGGAGGGAGTAAGTAACTTTTTTGCAAAAACCTTAAAGGACTAAAACTACTTAATACTATATATTTAGGTGACTAATTTGAACCTGCCTCAAACATAAGGACCATTTTTATCATTTTCTCTGATTATTTCAGTTGAGATTTGGGGAAGCGGAATCTTGGATAAATTCCTCCCATAGTTAGATTCCTTAAAGTCTCTGTCTTAAGTACAAAGGGGTTTGTGTTTTTTCTTCTCTATACAAACCCCCTTTTCTCCATTTTCAACACAACAAGTTCTGCTAATTACTCTTTTTCAGTACAAATCAAAGATTAAGGAGAATCTTATAACACTGCAACTCCTTTTAGGTAACGTATTCTCAATTTTATACTGTAAATTTTGGTTCAAGATTCGATTTTTTGCTGTGTGTTTATGTTTATTCTTTGTTATTGTGCTGAAATATGAAAAGGGCATGTGCTAGTTTGTGATAGTTTCATACAAATCAAAGATTAGGAGAATCTTATAACACTGCAACTCCTTTATTACTGTCTACTTTCTAGGTAATGTATTGTCAATGCAAGTTTTGGTTCAAGATTTGATTTTTTTGCTGTTATTTCTGTTTATTCTTTGTTATTGTGCTGAAATATGAAAAGGGCATGTGCTAGTTTGTGATATTTCTAAGAACTGATTAAGTTGGATACTTGTATGGATTTAATGCCAACATCATTCTTTTAGGGATTTAGTATCAAAGAATGAAAATTGACCCAAATTGAGCAATATGGATATATAGGATCCATATAGCTACTTTAATTAGAATCTTATAACACTGCAACTCCTTTTACAGTCTACTTTCTAGGTAACATATTCTTAATTTTATACTGCAAATTTTGGTTCAAGATTTGATTTTTTTCTGTTTATTATTTGTTATTGTGCTGGAATATGAAAAGGGTTTGTGCCAATTTGTTATACTTTTAAGAACTGATTAAGTTTAGTGGAGACCACATCATTCTTTTTGGGATTTAGTAACAAAGAATGAAAATTGACCCAAGTAGAGCAAAATGGATTCATATAGCTTACTTTAATTAGAATCTTGTAGCAAAATTAGGGATGGCTACGGGGTGGTGCGTGTTTCAGGATATGTGGGGCGGTGCGGGTTATAGGCTATTCTAGCGGGGCGGGTTGCGGGTTTAATAATTTTTTTCTAAACCGATTTCTGTTCTTGATACAGTAGAGGTCTTGTTTGTTTTTAATGTATTTTGATATATATTACGTATGATTTTCCTAATATTTTTAAGTACCGCTTTGTTCTCCACCTACTAGCTTTGTGAACTATGACTTATTTCTGATTAATATTCTTAGTTATGTTCATTCTCTTAGTATGAAATTTATACGTTTTCACCATTACAGGAAGTAACTTTCTGGCAATTCTATTTATCGTAAATGACTCATCTTTTGCACCCTTAAGAATTCGTTTCACGTTTCAGTGTCTATGTATATGGTCTATTTGGTCAGCCAATTAGTCCATTTCATAGAGTTCCACAATTGGCAACTCCTTTTCATGCTGACTTTGTAGTGGATTCAGATGGACGATGGTTCTGATTTTATGAATACTAAAAAAGTCATTATCTATTAAATTTACTGCTTAGCTTGAAAATGAAAAAGAATTTTATGAATTTTATTTTTAGTATCAAACTCAGTTAAAAAAGGAAAAAGTTTAAAAAGAATTATGCAAGGCGGGGCGGATTGAAAATAGAAATTTTTGGGCGGTTTGGAGTCTTCGCGTACGCAGGTTTTCCCCGCAACCGCACCGCCCCGCACCGCTTGCCATCCCTAAGCAAAATTCATGCATGTCTTACTTACAGTTGCAAGTTTTTGGTTCAAGCTTCGATTTTTCACATCGACAATAGATGTGGCACGTGTATGTATCTGTATTTGTCATTGTGCTGAAATATAAATGGGTTTGTGCTAGTGTGTGATACTTCCAAGAGCTGATTAAGTTTAGTGGATTTAATGCCCACACCGTTCTTTTTGGGAACTTTGGTAAACGTGTTTTTATTCTTATACTGCTTCATACATGTCTTACGTACAGTTGAAAATTTTGGTCCAAGCTTCGACTTTTCTCGTACCTATCAGAAAAAAAGTGCCGATTTTTTCGCATGGACAATAGATGTGTCATATGTGTGTATTTCTATTTGTTCTCTGTCATTGTGCTGAAATATGAAATGTGTTTGTGCTAGTTTGATTTAGTTCTTAGGACTTAGTAAGTTGGGTGGATTTAGTGCCCCCATCATTCTCTTTGGGAGGGTCTATTAGAAACAGCCTCTCTACCCCACAAAGATAGGGGTAAGGTCTGCATTCATCCTACCCTCCCTAGACCCCACTTGTAGGATTACACTGGGTATGTTGTTGTTGTTGTTATCATTCTCTTTGGGAGTTTAGTATCAAAGACTGAAATGGACCAGAATAAATCAAAATGGATGCACAGGATTCATTTAGTTGGCTTTAATTAGAATCCTATGGCACTGCAACGACAAAACTACTATCACCTTTTATGGTCCAATTTCTAGGTACTTCAACGTATTTTCAATCTCTTACTGCTTTACACATGTTTTATTTTTCAAGTTTTGGTTCATTTCAATTTTTCAAATGAAAAATAGATGTCTTATATATGTGTGTATTTCTATTTGTCATTTGTCATTGTGCTGAAATACTAAATGGGTTTGTTCTAGTTTGTAGTGGATTTAATGCCAACATCATTCTTTTTCAGAATCTAGTACGAAACAATGAAATGGACCCAAATACAGAAAAATGGATGCATAGGATTATAGAGTTGACTTTAATTAGATTGGGATTGAGACGTAATTGATTGATTGATTTTTTTCTCAGAAAAAGGAAAGTAGTGTCTAGAAGGGAAGTGAAGGCATTTTTGTTGTGTTTTTCATTTACTGTGTAAAGATCTATAACTAACTTTGCATATTCCCCTTACTTTTGTGTTCTCTGGTTAACAAGATTTATGTTCTGCAATTAAAAGAAGGATTTTATGAAGAATTTGGTTACCTTTTTGCATGCCCCTTGTATACAGCCACATTTTTGTCCACGTTTATGAATGAAAATACATTTACTTGATAAAAGATGAAGAATTTGGTTAAAATTCATCCACACTTTTTTTTTGACCTTACAATACCAGGCACGACCAAATCCATTTGTTTTGAGTCTTTACTCTTTTGTATGTGTATACAGATTATTTAATCTTTGACTATATGTCATATTTGGCTAGTATTTACCTATTTATCTGTGTTCTCTTGTTGCAGGTTAGTCTGAAGTTCTCACAGACGGATGTCTGATTGTACTTGACAGAGCTATAAAGGCGAAGTTAAGAGGTACTAGTTACATGGACATTGATGAAGTATGCCTGTATTTGGTTATTTTCTTCCTTAGTGTTACAAGGTAAAATAAGTCCATGCCACATAACAGTCATGTCCTTAAATTGTTAGATGCCTAACAAAGACAATGGAGGATGTACATTTCATGTCCACTAATACTTTCCCTTTTGTTTCAGTGCTAATGGGGGCCAAGCGCACAAGATCACAGGGTGAAAGTGACGACAGGAAAAAGTTCTCTATTCCACCCGGTTATGAATCGTTAACGTCCTTCACACTAAAGATGGTTGAAAATAGTCAGGAAGGTCCTAGCCAGGTTGCTTCTACTTCAACAATTATTAGCACAGGAAAGCTTAAGAGTTCTGTTAGGCGTAGGCCTTGGATACTTGATGATCATGTTGATCACATGGAAGAGGATCCTGAATGTGAAGCTGATAAGGTCATTTAGTAAGATTTTCATATATTTTCTCATAAAGTTATTAAACTAAAACTAATAAAACTTTTTTTCCTTATAAACACCAATAGTTTATCTTATCTTGCGTAACAGAAAAACATACTCATACTTTACACTCTCTCTCTCTCTCTCTCTCATATTAAATCAGTTGGTCAGAACACCCATGTTGTAAGCGGGAGGTCTTGAGTTCGACTCTCAACGAGAGTGAATCGGATTAATATAAGTATAAAACCTTCCTTTTCATACCTGATTTAATATGCTTTACTTGAGCCGAGGGTCTATCGGAAACAACCTCTCTACCTTCACAAGGTAGGGGCAAGGCTGCGTACACACCACCCTCCCCAGTTTCCTATTTGCCACCCTTAATCAAATCATATGTCCTGGCAAGTGGGCTTGAGTACGGCTCAAGGATGACTTTCTCTTCTGTTTTTCTATGGGTATTCTCTTCTTCATTTGATTGTCTCGTGCATCACTTGGAAGTTAAGGGATTATCTGGCTGCATCTTCGCTTGTAGTGCCTGGTCAAAGAATGTGGCAGCATTTACTGTTTTTCTGTGTAATTGTTGGCATGTAGTGCTGCTAGTGAGAAGTAATGATCTTGTCATTTGATTGTATCTGAGTTCAATTTATTTTACAGAGTTCGTCTTCACGTGCTTGTCTTCCCAAAGGAGTGATCCGAGGATGTTACCGTGGTCACAACTGCGAGAAGGTTCATTCTTCCTTAATATTGTATAGTGTTTGGTTTCAAGGCATGGATTAAATGTCTCTATCCAAAAGTTAATTTCAATCTGCATCTGTTTCTTTTTTTTTTTCTTTCTAATTTCCATTTAGCTTATGATGTTTCTGGTGTGCTTTTTCAAAAGGTTGTTGCAAGATGTCGTCCGGAATTAGCACGGATCCCTTCACTTGATGAGGCTCCTGTATTCCATCCCACTAAAGAGGTATTCCTTGACACTCATCTTTCTTTCAGCCTGGCATATGCCCTCTTTTTGGAGAAAATGATAAAGACGGTACCTTATGTTTGAGGGTAGGTTCAAAATTGTCGCTTAAGTATGCATTTAACAGTTTTGGTCCTTTAAGTTTACCACAAGTTAACACTTCTAGTCTCCGTTAGATATTTACCGAACTCTATCCCGTAGATTTGACGGGAACTATGCATTTTTTTTTTTCGGGAACTCGCATTCAGAGGTACAATTTTTGTAGTTTGTGCAATTTTTTATTTAATTGTAGACTCTAGTGTGAGTTTTTAAGGTTGTAATTTTTGCTATTGTTTATATCTTTTCGGTGTCTAGTGCAGTTTTTCGTGTTGCATATTTTAGGTTTTGATAGGACTTTTTTGGTATTTATGGTTAAATCTTTTTTCCCCCACTGTTGCCGTCAAATCTACGACGACATACCCAGTGTAGTCCCACAAGTGGGTTCTGGGGAGGGTAGAGTGTACGCAGACCTTACCCGTACCTTGTGAGGTAGAGAGGCTGTTATTTCCGTCAAATTTAATGACCATAAATTGTTAAATATTTGATGGAGACTATAAGTGTTAACTTTTGGTGAACTTAAAGGACCAAAATTGTTAAGTGCATACTTAAGGGACTATTTTGAACCTATCCTCAAACAGAAGGGACCGTTCATTTTATCCCTCTATTGCATCATATACAGGTACCAAAAGCCAGATGCTGCTTTCATGACGTTAAATCTTATTTTAGGAGTTTGAAGATACCCTCAAGTATGTCGCAAGCATCCTTCCACATGTCAAGCACTACGGAATATGCCGTATTGTTCCTCCTGCTTCCTGGACCCCACCTTGCCGCATTGAAGAAGAGGCCACGAGGTATGGAGTCGACACCCGTATCCAGCGCATTAGTGACCTCCAGAGTGTGTTTTTCAAGAAAATGAAGACGAATAATAGACAGCAAAAAATCCTAAGCATGGAACTTAAAGAATTTGGTAGCTGTAATGAACACTTTGAACTTGAAAGTGGGCCCAAGTTTAAGCTGAAATCTTTCAAGAATTACGCTAATTATTTCAAGAGGCAGTACTTTGTCAAGAATTCCCCATCTATTCCTGATATTGAAGGGGAATACTGGAGGATTATTGAGAATCCAACTGAAGAAATCGAGGTTTTTCTGTGGAATTGCAAATTTCTTTTTCTAGGGATATGCCAAAATCATTTTTTCTTACTTTTTGTTGTCAATTTGGTTTATTAGGTGCTCCATGGGAATATTATGGAAACTAGTGCAAGTGGGTTTCCACATAAAACGAATCCACGGGATGTAACTGAATGTCCACAATATGTGGAATCTGGTTGGAACTTAAACAATACCCCTAAGCTTCAAGATTCTCTTCTACGCTTTGAAAGTTGTAACAACTCCTCTATTTTGCTTCCCCGGCTCTCCATCGGAATGTGTTTTTCATCAAATCACTGGGTAAGATTTACATTTTATCATTCAGCGACTACATTTATTCTTTTAATTCAAATTAGGGGTGACAAAATTAGCCCATAAATTCATGACTCGCTCAACCCGCTTAAGCTTGACCCGTCCATTTATTAGCTCAGCCCAATTTTGTCAACTCATCTAAAAATTTGTGTAGCCCAAATTAACCCATAGAAACCATGTCAAAATACTTATTTTAAGAAATATTTTGTTTGATATGGTATATATTGCCATAATAAATAAATAAAAAGTTATATTTAGTTCTAATCGACGAGACTCACAACGGAGATAACGCTAAGCTGGAGGTTTGATGACAAACTTTGGTATCTAAAGGGTTTAGGTTGAGCAGGATCAAGACAGAATACTTGGAGTGCAAGTTCAGTGACATAATGCATGAGGCTGGCGTGGAAGTGAGGCTTAGTACCTAGCTCATTCAAAAGAAAAGAAGCTTCAAGTATCTTGAGTCTATTATCCAAGGAAATGGGGAGATTGATGATGATGTCACACATCGTATTGGTGCGGCGTGGATGAAATGGAGGCTCGCATCCAGAGTCTTGTGTGACAAGAAGGTGCCACCAAATCTTAAAGGCAAGTTCTACATAGTGGTGGTTTGACCAACTATGTTGTATGGGGCAGAGTGTTGGCCAGTCAAGAACTCTATTGTTCAGAAGATGAAAGTTGCGAAAATGAGGATGTTGCGATGGATGTGTGGGCATATTAGGAGAGATAGGATAAGATATGAAGATATCCGGGATAAGGTAGGAGTGGCCTCGGTGGATGATAAGATGCGGGAAGCGAGGCTGAGATGGTTCAGACACGTGCAAAGGAGATGCACGGATGCCCTAGTGTGGGGGTGTGAGAGGTTGGCTATGGACAGTTTTAGGATAGGTAGAAATAGGCCGAAGAAGTATTGAGGAGAGGTGATTAGACAGGACATGGTGCAGGTCCAGCTTATCGAGGACATGACTTTAGATAGAGGGTTATGGAGGGCACGGATTAGGGTAGAAGGTTAGTGGGTATCCGTGCGGTGTCCTACTTATCCGATCATACTAGTAGTCGTAGTATTACTCTTATACTTGCTTGTCCCTCGATTTCTGCTATGTTGTTTCTTGTACTTCGATTATCGTATTACTTTGTGGTAGGTACTGCTCCTTTTATACTGTTTTATCATGCTTTTATAGTATTTTGCCATGACTTTTATAGTATTACTTTTATACTGTTTTGGGTTACTTGTCCTTGTGCCGAGGGTCTACTGGAAACAGCCTCTCTACCTTCTCAGGTTGGGGTAAGGTTTACGTACACTCTACCCTCCCCAGACCCCACATGTGGGATTTCGCTGGGTATGTTATTGTTGTTGTTGGGCATAGTCATTCCTGGGCTGTATCTCCTGGGAGGAGAAAGTACCAATGAGTAATGAGCATAAGTCCATTTGTTAGCATTACCTTTTTGATTATGTTGATTAATTGCCTTTATATTCTGCTTTTTCCATCCTCCATTAGAGAATTGAAGAGCAGCACTTATATTTGCTATCCTACATACATTTTGGTGCCCCGAAAATATTTTATGGGGTTCCCGGGAGTTATCGTTGCAAGTTTGAGGAAGCTGTCAAGAAGCATCTGCCACAGTTGTCAGTACATCCTTGTTTGCTTCACAACCTTGTGAGTTTCAAATCCTTGAAGTTATTTTTCATTATTTCGACAAGGAACTGCCTGTTACTGGAAAGATAGGGATGAATATTTAGCTGGTTCCTTTTTCAATTTTACTAATAAATTGACCTCTCTATTTCAAAAAAAAAAAAAAATTAATCAAAATTGTGGACCACCTAAAAAGAATAAGGAACTATTTGTTTTGCTTTGCAAAATAAAAATAAAAATGAGGAAGTATTTGGTGCGGTAATGGAATAATAGTTCTTTTGGTAATTTATATTGCAAGTGTGATGATTTTGTCTTGCTTTATTATTAATTTTTTTTTTTTTGGTGGTTTTAACGGAGTTTACTTTTTTTTGGGGGGGGGGGGGGGGGGGTGAAGTTGAGGGAGTAGTCTTTGGTAAATGGGGTTCAAAAACTACTCGTCTGATAGAAAAGAACGATATAGTATTTTAGATAGGTATCTGACTTGGTGTAACCAGTTTGGCGTTATAGAAGGTTGGCTAGTCCCCAGTTTGAAATAACTTTCACAGCTTTCAAGAATAAATTTCATTGAACTATTTGGCCAAGCTTCCAAAATTTGCTTATTTTGAAAATTTGCTTTTCGAAAAGGTACTCTTAGAGTAGCAGTTTGTGTTTGGTTGATTAATTTGGAAAGCACTGTTGCCAATATTAGAGCAGTACTTTATGCTTGACCAATGTTCCAAGTGCTTTTGGGGAAAAACTACTTTTTTAGCTTTTGAAAAAAAAAAAACTCTACTACTACTCAAAAGCACTTATTTTCCCCCTAAAATCTTGGCCAAACATCTCAATTTTCTAACATAAGCACTTTCTGGAGAAAAAATAAGCACTTTTGGCTTCCCAAAAGCTTGATCCAACTAACTTCTCACCCATTACTCAATATTTTCTTTGTGTATTACTCTTCAACCTCTTCACTGCTATCCCTAATGATGCAATCTGGAGACATGATTTCTTTAATATACTTGATTTGTTATATTTTGCATGCCGAAGATGAAAAGTTTGTCTATTCCCTCCCATTTGATCAATTAACCTTCATATCCGATGCAGGCCACTCAATTCTCGCCTTCTATATTGACTTCAGAGGGTATACCTGTTTATCGTTGTGTGCAAAAACCAAAGGAGTTTGTTCTCATTCTCCCTGGAGCATACCATGCGGATTTCGATAGTGGATTTAATTGTTATGAAGCAGTAAATTTTGCTCCCTTTGACTGGTTACCACATGGTCAGATTGCTGTCGAACGGTATTGTGAGAAGGGGAGAAAGACATCAATCTCCCATGATAAGCTGCTGTTTGAAGCAGCCACAGAAGCAATTAGGGCTTTAGGAGAACTTGCACTGTGGAACAAGAATTCTTTTGATAATTTAAAATGGAGAGCAGTCTGTCAGAGCAATGGGATTTTAACAAATGCACTTAAGGTAAGCCTCTATTATTCGTGACTTCCAACATTTAAATAATGAGCCATTCCAAATTCCTGAACTTCAATTCTAACAGGCTTTCTGCTTATTCTTTTCAATTGACAGTGTTGTTTCTTCCTTTCCATTTTATGTTGTATTTTAATTGGGAAAAGGGTCAAATTTTCCCCTTTACTATGAGAAAAGGATTAATTTTACCCTCCGTTATACTATCCGTACAAAAATGGATTGGGGCACTGAGGTGGTATGCCACATGGCGTAAAGTGGGTTGGGGCTGAGGTGACATGCCACATGGCGTAAAATGGGTTGGGGCACTGATGTGGTATGCCACATGGCGTAAAATGGGTTGGGGCATGCCGCATGGTCCACCTCATCAAAATGTTGGTGCCATGTGGGATTGGGTGTCCTCCTTGGACTGCCCTAACGGAGGAGGGGCATATTTTGAACCATTTGGTAGCAGTGGGGATATTTTTGTACGGATAGTATAACGAAGGGTAACTACCATAGATACCTTGCTTTTTTCCCTTAAAAACAACATAACAACCTCCTTTTTGGCCCATTAGATGTACGAAAAGTAGGGTCTAAAACTGTTAAGAAGAAGGAAAGTAAAAGAGAGAAAAAAATGGCTAGTTGAAATTAAGATCAACCATTTACTATGGCCAAGATATAAAGTGAAGGTTGACATCATTACATATTTGATGACCTATAAAAAACGAAGACTCTATATAGTTACTGTATAGGAATATAACAGTATAGATATTGTATACGAAAAAGTAGTTTAGGTTGTTGGTTGTACAATACGCCTACTTTCAAGAATCAAATTTAATTAGGCGTGCACGTTTTTACTTACTGAATGTATTGGGAAGAAAAAGTAATTATTATCATGAGGAGAGAGTTAATTTTGAATTTCTCCTCTTCTTTTTTCATGAAGGGTATGAAAGGAATAGGAAAAGCGGTAAGTGACCGGTATGCCCTGAAAGGGGCAAATTTGACCCTTTTGCCTTTCTAATTTTGGTGTCATACACAACTGTTTGCTGTCACTAGACCTCCTTACTTTTATTAAGGTAAAAGATGCATTGCAGACTTTTGACCTTCGGAGTCGAGCATTTCAAAGACATGTTCAACAATAATTTATGATTCAAATATTACTAGGCAAAATCAGCAGGGGTCTTTTGTAATTTACCTCTTTTTGATATGTGTGTTCTGTGAGCAGCTCCTTATCCTTAGTTCGCAGGTTGAGACTTAGCTTCTGTTAGTCCCTACTCTGGTTGAGGAAGTTAAGCTCCCGTTTGTCCATACAAATTCTTTACCTTTTTTTTTTTTTTTTTTTCTTTTTCCAAAAACAGCATTTGGTTATATATTGGACTGATTTATTAAAAATGAGTTTCACATTTGAGAAAGTGGTTTTGAACAGTTTTTCAACTGAATTTTTTTTCCACTCACAAAATCTGAACTTTTTTTTTTTTCAAGTTAAATACATGTCCAAACACAATTCGATTTCCAAAATCCTCTTTTTCAACATTTTTCAAATATCATACTTTTTTATGTTCAGACACCTACTAACTATACTAAGAGCTACTTTATTGAGTTTAAACTCGTGTGTGTGAGTACTAGTTATCTTATTTAGAAATATATTCATGTAAAATGTGACGTTTCATTTTCTATTGGAAGTAATTTTTAATTTGTTCTATATTTGGATAGACACGGGTTGCCACTGAAGTGAGAAGACGCAAATATGTGTGTGCTTCTCTTGAATCGCAAAAGATGGAGGATGACTTTCGTGCTACGACCAAACGGGAGTGCGCTATATGCTTCTATGATCTATACCTTTCGGCCATTGGCTGCAAATGTTCTCCACATAAATATACTTGTCTTCTTCATGCCAAGCAGCTTTGTGCTTGTGCTTGGAGCGAGAAGTATTTGCTTATACGGTATGGAATAGATGAGTTGAACATCATGGTTGATGCTTTGGATGAGAAGGTAAGTTTTTTTCTGAAATTTTATTTTTAAATTACCTAATGTAACTGATTTATTCTCCATAACTACACTTTATAGCAGTACTTTTAAATAATTACAAAATATAGCTATATTTTACATTTTATAGCAGATACGTTGATATACGTATCTCTAAATTGTAGGCACAATTCTTGTATGCGCGCGCATACTGTGTATTTGCTATCAGTGTATATACATTGATATTGTGTGCGCGCGCATACAGTGTATATGCTACGTTTTGAAAGAAAAAATATTGCTACGTTGTTGAAAAAAAAAAAAGAAAAAGAAGATATTTCTTGCAAAAAAAGATACTAATCTTGCTACTTATGAAATTTTCCCTTTCTTTTTTATTAAGGTAAGTGCAGTTCATAAGTGGGCAAAAGAAAAACTTGGATTGCCTGTGTCCGACGTCTCTAAAGATGCCAGCAAGGATGGATGTACGGTACCTCCTTTTGAAATGGTGAAGGTACCTGTGATTTTTGATGTGGGACTCTCTGAGAGTATGTCTCACCGTTTAACCTCCGGACGAACATCATATATTCAACAGGATCAGAAAAATAATTTGGATCCAATATCTTGTTCGTCTGTTGGTTCAGATGCATTGACTCATCGATCACAATCGAAAGAAAATGGTCAAGATGAGAATAAAGTTTTATTGCCAAAAATATCACAGCATACTGCTGTTGGAGAAAATATTGCGACTTCTTCCAATGCAGTTCGCAAGAAGCATCTTGCTCGGGAGTCTTCGTCTATTGAAAAAAATGTGATTATTCTGAGTGATGATGAAGATTAGCAACCCCAAGTTTACTGTATCATGAATGGTAATTTGCATTTACGGTACGTTAATGCACTGTTGTAACTTGTAAGTCTGTTCTTTGCTGTAAATTTGCAGATTGTAAAGCTTGAATTCTGTTACATGACTGGGAAACACTCTTTCCACTCAATCTTGGCAATTTGCTTCATGTATATCTGTTCTAGTATTCTTAGTTTTTTGAGTCTGGAAGACATTGTGTGTGATGCTATTACTGGTCTAGGCAGTAATGCCCTCCATTTAGACTTGGTAAATTTCCTGCTATGTGGCCACATTATAAGAGACGTAAAATTCTAACATCTGCTACAGTTGTATCTCTCTATAACAACATTTCACTACAACTTCAAGTTCTTTTTGGAACCAGTTTTCATGTTATGGTATATTATACGTTTTCTATAACAATATTTCGCTATAGTAGCTAAAACATATTCAGAACAAATGACGTCTTTATAGAGGTTTGACTGTATATGTTCCTGGGAAAAGGATTTGATCCCTAATGGACCTACTATTCATTGAGTTTTATCGTGCACCATTGGCCCTCAGGATCTTCCGCTTATCAAAAAAACGTTGTGCACAGTGGGGATTTTGTTATGTAGAGGTCTTCTCTCTCTTGCACATAGTGTATTTTGAAGCAAGAATATTCCCTTATGTCACACTATTGGGGAGAATCCCGCAGTTGGATTGATATAGTTGAACAGAGAACCTTTTTGGCTTATCTTTCTTGTTGCAGTGAACTCGCACATTTGTTTATGCATCAGAATTTTTCAAAATGGAAGGGCATCTGGAGGAAGGTGATGTGTAATTGATACAAACGTGAAAGAATATGTAAATATAACATTTGGAGAAATTACAACTGAAGAAATTAGAAAGCTTGCTTTTAGACATTAAGCTGAGCAGAATAAAGAGATATATTGTGTGAGTATCATCCTTCAGTTTTGGTAATAGAGATTTGACAATTGCTGAAGCTTTGATTGATCAATGAAGTGACTCACACATTGATATTGCAACACTTTAGTACCAAATTATAGCTACCCTTAAATACAATTGTTACTTTTATTTCATGTTATTATTTTTCGTGCTTGCTGAAAATCCTATAATTGTTTATAGAACAAAATTGCATTCTGATACAATAATTGGCTATTTTCTCCAACTTATCTTGTATGTTGTATTCTTAGGTATATTCATTCAAGGTATCAAATACTCTTGCTAATATTTGTCAGTTCTATGGTTAATGCAAGAGTTTGAAAGAATCACTGGGAACGTTGTCAAACCACATGCAGGTGAGGTGACAAACGCCTTGTAATAAATATATAGATGGTTTGGTAACAAATTGGACGTTTGTGGTCACGCCTAATTTTCTCCAGGGAATTTTACTTCCATTAGTGGGATAAATTAGAGTGTTTTTTTGAAAAACTGAATTAGACACCCAAAGAATATGAGATATTGGTTCACGGATTAGACCGAAGAGGACAATTTTCCTATCTTTAAGTTAATACGTGCAATTAATGTACCGACACTTTGATCTTATTTGATTTTCACTTTTATCTTTTTTGGTAAGTAGGGGATCCATCGATATTGGTGAATCAAGTGAGTATGTCGTAGGACGAGAAGAAGCACTTCCTTCTATAAATGAATTTTAAACAAAATCAGTGCATATTTTTCCTTGGAGATCCTGCAACCACAATGAAGAAAAAGAAAAGATCAAACTTTTCCATTTGATTTCTTAAAACTTATTTATAAATTTTTTTTGTCACTTAAATTTGCCTCCCAGCCTTGTAAAACGCGTGGGTGGTAGCTGGTAGTTCTCCTATTTGTTGGCTCGGTTTGGCAGCTTCATATCCATTATGAAATTGTACAAATTGGGTGAGTTTTTCTCCAACTCATACATCTACAAAGTTCACGGTGACTTATTTTGATTTTGTCAATAGATAGAAGTAGAAAACATGCCAGGTTTTTCCTCTATATATTTTGATTTCTATGCTTCCATATCTAGGATTTAGATACAGGAGAACTCCTACATTTCTTAATCTCCTGTGGAATTTGAAATTTATTGGGTAAAATATGGTTTCTCGTTACGTTTTAGGAATAAATTGTGTTCTTTCACTTATGCTGTAAAGGAGTATTTCATAATTTGTTGTGAGCTAAAGATTTGAGACTTGTATATGGTACAACTCTTTTCTATGCTCAGTTTACATATGAAGACAACATTTTGAGGTAATTTAGCATAATTTTATCTTCCATTTGATTGGAGCATATGATACAAGTTATGCCAACTGGTTCTCAATATCCCAGATATGCTCGCCCATCATTAGCTTAATTTTATCTTCGATTTGATTGGAGCATACATGATACAAGTTATGCCAATTGGTTCTCAATAGCCCAGATATGCTCGCCCATCATTACTGTTAAATTGGTGTTGAAAATTATTGCCATATTGTTGGAAAAAAAAGAAGAAGAAGATATAAATGATAAAAGCTAATGTTGCAGGAAAAAAATGACCTCCTTTCAAACATTTTGGTTTATTTATGAACTGAGTTTATACTTCCACATCTTCCACAAATCTTTATAGATACTCAACGCTTTGGTTGGTTTGTTTGTGAGCTGAGTTTATACTTTCACTTCTTTGTAACGACCCGTTCCGTCGTTACTGCAAAGATTCCGAACTACCCGTAAATGCGTCATCCTGGGACTTTCCCCTCTCTAAAGTAATTACGACGGACATATAAACTAGTGATAACCATTGTGCAGAAGGGGATCAAACATCGAAAATTCGGGTAAAGGACCCAGCTAGGTCCCGAGCGTGAGCCGTGGCGCTCTAGCGTCAAAAATCCCGCCTTGTACCATAATGGCAATATATCGAGCGGCCGCAGCCGAGGCCAACCGCTGAAGCGGTGCATGCAGTGAAAATACCCTATTTAAGGAATCATTTCGGGAATTGTCTCATTTTTCAATACCCTAATTTCCAGCCTCCCAGCTCGGGGAAAAACCAGAAATAACAGATTCCTGGGTCTTGATAGACCTTTCCAAGCCTTCAAATTCACATTCCACCTGGTAGACTACTCCTAAACCACTTAAATCTTGTTCCCTAAAGAATTATCAAGTGGGTGTTCCTAGTAAGCTAGAGTTGGAGAGATGATGAGTCAACAACATTTTTCACATAGTCCCTTCTAAACAAACCTTCCATATTCTTCATCTATAACAAATTAATAACCTAGATCACTACATTCCTTCACCTTAAAAAAGGAGTTCTTCCACGGAATTGAAAATGAGTACATTTTCCCCAATATAAGCTTAAAAATGGGTAAAACATCTAGGAGTGTTGTGGACGGAATTAGAAATGGGTTGAGATAAAAAATCTTCCTTCGTAAATCCAAAGTCTCTTATGAAGGTTATAATGGGTATTTCAATTCTTGGGCCTCATGGTTGCTTCCAAGCTATTATGTGTGGATTACGATTTGATGGTGGGTTGAAGGAATCAACGGATGTTCGTGGCTCCCGCTCGGCAGTGAGGTAGGTTACGGCTTTCCCTTTGGTAGACTCCGGTTAGTTTTCCGTATTGTTGTGTAGAAGAAACGGAGAATGCATGTGTAGGACATTGGAGATATGGGATGGAACTTTAGGATGGAATTGTCATGTGTGACTTGTTTGTTCGGGCTTGTGGCCTGTAGACTCCTTAGGTTTTGATGTGGCCTTGTTGATTATCGGTGGATTTATGTAACTTGGGAGTAGTGGGCGAATCTAATTATGCCTATCGATGAGATTATTGTAGTGAATCTAAACGCTAGCTGGGAATATAAAATGAATCACGGTAGTGAATGATGTCCTAGTTAAATGGTGACGAGTGACTCGAGTGTAGGGTGAGATTCTTATCCTAAGCAAATATGCTGATTAGGGAAATGGTAATACCGTATGTTAAATGATTGACTTGATGTGTGTTGGGGCTAGTCACCCCGTTATGTGTGTTTGATTGTTCAATTGTGTTGGCTTGATGCCATGTGTAGTAGGTAGATATCGAATTCTGCTTGTTGTCCTGGTTCGGATAGGATTGACATGCCCGTTGTTGGTATTTGTACTGAGATATATTGTTAGCATACCCACTGTTGGTACTTGAGTTATTGATATATGTTGGCATACCCACTGTTGGTGATTGACATATGCATTGCACGCATTCTCTCATATTTATCATGCATGGCCGATACCCGGTGATGATCCGGTATCGTTGATTGAGCGAAACTGATATTTGATAAACTCTTTTACTTGAGTGATTGTGAAAAGGCCGATGTTCAAAGATCCATTTCGGAATCGTTGTTTATATGAAACTGATACCTGATAAACTCTTTTACTTGAGTGATTGTAAGGAGGCTGATGTCCGAGGTTCAATTCCGAAATCGTTGATTTGTGAAACTGGTATTTGACAGACTCTTTTGAGTAATTGTGAGGAGGCCGATGTCCGATGGTTATATTCGGGCATCGTTGTTGCATGGCCGATTCCGATGTTATCCCGGAATCATTGTTAGTGCATGGACTCCGCGAGTCCCCCAGGGTGGTGCCGGTGAGACTCCCCCTGTGAGCAATTAGCCAGGGTCACATCTGTTTGCTTGGCAAAGATCCTGGACGGGTGCCACTTAGACTTCGCGAGTCATGCTGGGTTGTGCTGTCGAGACGTCGATATTTCCGTCCGGAGTACATGTGTACACCTCATTTGCATGGCATGGCATCACATTCATACCATTATCGCATTGCATTGTATATTGACTTGGTCGAGATGTTGTGATGATTGTATTGTGATGATTCTGTTGTGATGATTGGATTGTGATGATTCTGTTGTGATGATCGTATGGTAATGATTCTATTGTAATGATTGGTTGGATCGGATATACTCAGACTTAACATATAGGGTTTAGATGCTATACATAGGCAATGACGAACATTTGGACTCGATTCTTGTGACTTATATTGTTGACTTGTGCCTGTTAATTCACCTAAAATTAGTAGTGTATTGTGTTAAGCGAGGTGGACATAAAGGTGTCGTAACAATGAGCTCGCCCTAAAACACGAACGAGCGACTTGGGAATTGTGAAGGTGTTGAGAATCTATATAGGGGTTTGGCCAACTTATAATTCATTGAAGATTAGTTGTGACTTAAGTTCTATTGAAGTTGTGATCTACTGTTTCGGGATATGTGATTTAATTAGTGATTATCCTCATTATTCGTGAATTCTTTACTAATATGTACTATTAACCTTTGTAGGCCTATGATACTTACTCAGTACGCATGTTTGTACTGATATTGCACTTGCTACACCCTTTTTGGGGTGTAGATTGTTTCAGGTATTTGTTGATGTGAAGAGGAACTCACGGTGCCTATCCGGAAGGCCTCCTCCCACTTCATTCAGGACGGAGGATGCGTCGTAGAACGTAATGGTAATCTGAGTCAATGGTCGCTCTTGCACCGGTCTAGATCAGGTCATGGGAAGTCGTATCAAGTCTGTGAAAATTGTGTTGTTGTAAACCTGTCCACCTTATGTCATTGAATACTTATAAATGGAATTCGGCTGTACTTCTTAACTATCAAATGCGTTTAAATGGAATGTCGTATGATAGATTCATTTTATGAATGAGAGGGTTCGCCTACCGAGGTGAATTGTGTTAGTTTATTCTTTTAATTTCTTTTCAGGTCATGTAAGAGTTTCATCCGAAAGAACTTACTTTTGCTAACCGGTTCCCGAATTCAGATTCCAGGCCATTGCAACATATCTCATACATATGTTGGACCAACTAAATCTCTCTGTTTTTGCCTTTCTAGCAAACTTCTTGTATGACTTTGTTCAACAAATGAATATGATATGGTATGAAGCATATTATGCTAATATTTTGTTTAATCATGTCGCCTTTATTTGTATCTCATTGGTACAAGGCACGGACACGAGCCATCTAGTTTACTACTATATAGAAGCACCAAGAGCAGGACGACCACAGCATAATTTATTGGCACACTCTCCTTCCCTATTCTTCTTCGTTGTTCTTCACGTCTCCCAATTACTCCCTCATTGCTCTTCTGTACTCTCTCATTCCTCTTCCTCTTCTTTATCAAAACTAAGACTAAAGAATTCAACGTCTTCGGTCAAGCAGCTATATGAATCTTTATCTCATAGTTATTTCTTACTTTGAATGGCGAAGCATTAGGATTTATTTGACATCCCAAAGTTAGTTCCTTTATTTAAGTTGTCTTTCCTTTGTGATATATTTGTTTTCATGTTCCCCTCAGTTATTCTTATTAATTTTTTGTCAAATGATTTAACAGATAATGTAATTTGTCAGTTCACACTCTTAAACTGAAAAACAGATTCGATAAACTGAAATAGATTAATTGGGTTAACTGAGTTTTTGGTTCATTTTTTATTTTGCTAAGGTATTTGATGATATTCCTTAAACAATTTAATTATGCAAGGAAGTTGAATTCACATTTGTCTCTCGAGTTAAAATTAATCAACAGTTTTTAGGAGAAATATTCTCTTCCAAAAGCAACCTCTTCTTTCTTTGGTTATGTCCAATTTTATAATAACAGCACATGTTTTCATATTTTATTTCTCGCAAGTTTTTTCTTCTTTGTCTTTATCAACGAAAGACTACGGGTCTGTGTCCTTACTCGCCATGTTCAATATTACTAGGTAAGAAGAAAGAAAAAGAATCAACGTGATATGACTAACTTTATTTCATTATGATGATTACACTTTGTTTATCACTGCAAAAGAATCTAGCTCATGGATCGTCTTGATTAAAAATTCCAATGCTCTAGCTTCGCTATCATGAGAATTGAATACCTTTGAGCACGACCATGGTTGAAGTTCTATAAAATTAATGTGCAAATTAAAAGGCCAATCTCCAATATAACATCTACAGGTGTCTAGGGTCGTATCACCAAACACCAAGAGGTATGATATAAAGAATCTATAATGTGGTTTTGAAACTACTTCAATGTGACAACTGACGATGCTTCTACTGAATTCCTTGAATTAATAGTCTCTGTCTTCTTGATGGTATTACGTGAATTATCTTGGACTGAAAATGGCTAAGTTTAGGGAACTGTGGGAGATGGAAAAGAAAACTAAAAGCATCTTGACATGTTATTTTGCCAATGTCTAGCTACCTCTCTTTATTTCCACTTTGAATGAAATTACAACATTTTATTCCAGGTCAAGATAATAAACTTACTTCTGTAATTTTTGGATTTGATAATTGTATGAGTTTATCTTTTTGGATGATGTTAGGCTACTTCCATACATCAAATAGTGAAGGTTAACAACAAACTTTTCTTCTAAGCTCTTGAAGCTCCATCTTTCATGCCGAGTAGCTAATGTACTCCATTTTGTCTTGTCCTGTTTGAGACAAATTGCTTGTGTTCTCTGTTTCTAGCAGATTGTCAAGTGTATTTTCCGTGATCTGAGCTTTAGAAGATGAAGCATTAATCGCGGTTGATACTCTACTCCAAGAGTTCTACTGATCTTATTGTCTCCACCTACAACATAGTCAGCATGAATACGTGCTTCATAGCTTCCTATTAAAAAAATTAACAGCTAATCACCTACGCCGAAAGCAGCAATAGAAAATGCATTTGCTCATAGAATACGTCGACACAAAACTTATGTAAAGCTTTAATTCATGGACTCATATGTTAATTTAGATCTTGGGTTAAATTTACATTGTGGCATTAAAGTTGTATTAATTTCAAGGGAGTGATATCTCAAAGCAAAAACTTGTTTTATCTTTTACAGTTTACAAGCAAAAACATGCTTTGCAATCTTTTGTTATAATTAGCAGATAATTTTAAATTGTAATTTGTTGGGCCTATGCTGAGCATAGGCAAGATTATCTAGTATAATAGACATACCAATTGAAAAAAAAAAAAACTGTGATAGAATTTGGGATGAGAAGTAAGACTATTAGAACATCCACATAGAGTCGTAAAGTCTCAGTTTCTAGACCAAATTCACAGACGAGTTGTGAACTTGTGATAAGTGGCCGCCTTCGCTTAAATAAAATTCTAAACAAGATCATCCATCTTGTGTTAGTTACACGTCTAATGGTTTAAGTAAAACTGATGCCCTCGGTCTAAACCAATTGTTTCTGTAACGCTGCAGCAGCAATTTTTTTTTTTGGTAACTAATTTTATTATTATTTACCAAATGAGCTGTATGTACAAAACTCCGACTGATTCATGGACAGGGAGCCCCATGATATCAGTAACCTATGAACATAACAAAGCTAGCACATTACAAGTAAGTATTCAACTGCATAACTCTACTAGTTAACTTAGGCTTCATGATTCCTCGACATATAACTTCCTGGATTATCAACTTTGTTAGCACATCTACTGTCCTCATTTTCTGCTGAAAAATTCTGCAATTCCTTTCGTGCCATAACATATAAATGCAACCAGCCAATGTCACCCTGTACATCTCATCTTTAGAGTTCTTGCCATTAGCATACAATCTTTGCCATTCTTGTTCATCCTTCCATGCCAGGACTGGTCTTGAGTACCCTTGCCATTGAAACAACTTTCCCCAGATTGCGGTAGACAGTGGGCACTTGAAAAATAAATGTTCAGTTGACTCAGTTTCCAAACCACACATAGCACACTCAGCATCATCAATAATCCCCCATTTGAGTAACCTGTCCCTGGTGTATAGCTTTCCCTGTATTGCTAGATATGTGATGAAGATCCACTTAGGGGCCCCTTGGTTATTACATATCATCTTCCTCCATGGAACTTTGGCAAAATCTCATCTGAGCTTGTTGTACATGAATTTGATGGATAATCTATCCAACTAAGTGCCATTAATTCCAGTATCTTCAAATAACCTTTTTGCTTTGAAAATTTTCTTCATTAGCCAAGAAGCTTGTTTTGGCACTATCTCTTCTATTGGCTGGTCCTTAATGTAGCAGGCATGTACCCACTTGACCCACAACTTGTCCTTCTTTTGGCAAAGATTCCAATATAGCTTGCATATAGCAGATTTATTCTATGTTTCCAGGTGCATAATGTTCATTCCACCTGCTGATTTAGGTAGAAACAAAGTTTCCCATGCAACCAATGCCTTTTTTGATGCCTCTGGTGATCCAGCCCATAGGAACCTTCTTTACAAAGTAATGATCTGCTTCAAAACTTTCTTTGACAAGGTAAAAATTTGTGACCAATATGTCTGTATGGAGAATAATACAGCCTTAATTAATTGTATCCTTCCTGCATAAGACAAGTATTTGGTGGTCCACGATGTGATCCTGTTAGTAATCTTATCTAAAAATGGTTGGCATTGAATAATTGACACCCTTTTATAGCTCAGTGGAACCCCTAAGTATTTGAAAGGAATGGATCCTTTTGCGAAACCAAGCTTGTGCATTATACTTTGCTGAGTTGCTTCGGGGACACCTCCAAAATAGATACAACTCTTTGTCTTGTTTGCAATTAATCCTGTGAGGGCTAAGAACTCCTGGAAGCAATCAAAAAGCTTAAGAACTGATCTTTCATCACCCCTACAGAATACCAGCAAGTCATCAGTAAAACCTAATTGAATCAGGTTCATTTTGGCACATTTAGGGTGGAAATGAAAATCAGGATCCTGGCCCAACTTCTTTAGCATCCTACTGAGATATACCATCACCAATACAAAGAGGAAAGGAGATATGGGATCTCTTTGCCTTAAACCCCTCTTAGCTGGAAATGGTGTTGTCATCTTGCCATTTATACTTATAGAGTAGGATACAGTGATTGTACATTTCATGATCCATCCTACGAATCTATCGGGAAAGTTCAAACCTCTAAGCACTTGTTCTAGGAATGCCTATTCCACATAATCATAGGCTTTTTGCATATCCACCTTAAGCATACACCTTGGTGAAATCCCCTTCCTTCCATATCCTTTAACCAACTCATGGCTCAAGATGATATTATCTGAGATCACTCTACCTGCAGGTACAAAGGTTGTTTGGCTTGTATCTACCAGTTTGGCCATGACTGATTGCGTTCTACCAGTTAGTATCTTTGAAATGATCTTATATATGACTGTGCAACAAGAAATTGGTTTGTAATCTTTAATCCTTGTAGGATCTTTAATCTTTGGTATCAACGTAACTTTTGCACAGTTCACTGGTTTATAGATGTGCTTTGATTCAAAGAAATCAAGAACTGCTGCAGTGATGTCTTGATCAATAATATTCCAAGCTCTTTTGAAGAACACAACATTGAAACCATCTATCCCTGGGGCCTTCAAATCATCTATTCCTTTCAAAGTTGTCCAGACCTCCTCACTGGTTATAGGTTCAATCAATTGAAGTTGTTGAGTTCTATTAAGCACATATCCTTCTGAGAAAACACTTTCTTGTATCATAGGAAGTCGACTTGCATTGGATCCCAATAATCCTTTATAAAATTTGAGGACTTCATTTTCAATGTCTTCCATAGTTGTTAGTTCACCTTCATCATTTACTAACATCCTGATCTTGTTTTGTGCTTCTCTATTCTTCAAATTGGCATGAAAATATGTTGTATTGGAATCACCCAATTTTAGCCACTAAATTCTTGATTTTTGTTGCATAGCACTTTCTTCAATGTTACCCCACTTCTCCAATTGTTTCCCGAGCTCTCTTTCCTGTTCTAGTAATTGTTGTTGTTGGCCATCCTTCATGAGCTTTTGTACAGTTATCAGCTGGTTCTTTATATCTTGCAACTTATTGTTAATACTTGTAAACTCTTTAGTATTGAGTCTTTTGAGCTCAGCTTTAGTGGTTTGTAATTTCCTCCATACTTTCTCCATGTTTGTCCCCTTTGCATGTTTGTACCACCTTGTTTTCACTGCCTCTAGGAAAGCATGATGATCTGCCAAATAGTTAAAGAACTTAAAAGTTCTTGGGGCATTCTCAGGATGTCCCTCAATTGCCAAGCACATTGGAGAATGATCCAAGAATAAGGGTTCTTGTGCATTAACAGTGAGGAAAGGGATCTTCAGCATCCATTCAGCGTTGGTAAGTGCCCTGTCAATTTTACTAGACACTGTGCCATTACTCCATGTGTATTCTCTCCCAGTAGTAGGTAATTCAGTCAGGGCATTATCTAATAGAAACTTTCTGAGATCTCTGACCTCTACATCTTGTATATCGCTTCCATTGATTCTGTCTTGAGCATGGGCCACAGCATTGAAGTCCCACATTAGTATCCAAGGATCATGTGTATTGGCAGCCAATCCACCCAGATCGCTCCAAAGTGATTTCATGTCCTCAACTGTGTGCAGGCCATATATTGCTAAGAACAAAAATCGGATATTCATGTCTTTCACCAACACCATACCATGGATGAATTGAGCAGTCATTGTCAATTCCTGGAATCCAAAATAAGATGGATCCCATAGTAACCATATTCTACCTTTTCCATTCGGATTATAGTTGTAACACCATTTCCACCCCCTAAATATCTTCTTAATCACCTTATCAGCTAAGGATTTTTGTACTCTATGTTCCACTATAGCAATCATCCCCACTTTACTATCTATTATAAACTTCTGCAACCCTCTATATTTAAAGGCTTGATTCAAGCCTCTCACATTCCAAGTGACAAGGTTCATTGATTATGATAAGGTTGAGACCGATCCTCCTTTTCCCTTGTCTGACTACTCTGTCCACTATTCATTGGTACAATTTGAGTTTGAGCAACCATATCGCTCCCCGTATCTGCTAGTGGACTGAAACCATTCATAGAACTTACTTCTGGCCTTTTAAGTATTTGTACCCCTCCTCTGGCAATCGATTTTTTTGGCACCTCATTCCACTGTCCTTCCATCTCCCTTGTCTTTGGAGTGGTGTTAGGTTCAGTTCCTGATTGTGCAGTTGTATACCTTTGTAGTTGCTACTGTTGGTGGGTTCTCACTTAGTCCAGCATTTCCTTTCTTCTTTGGATCAGCCTGTTTCATAGTAGGTCAATCAGTATACGGCCTTGCCAGCCAGTCCTTCCTTATTTGCTTTGGAGGAGCTACTACCTGGTGCCGTTTGTTCTTGTTGCAATCATGTCCAACCTGCAGGCAAACCCCACAATAGACGGGCTTCCAATCGTACTCCACCTTTTGATTAAACAAACGTCTATGAACATCCATCACCTTCACAGTATTAGGCAATTCCATAGTAATATCCATTTCTACTAATAGTCTAGCATTGGTTATTCTATGCTTTTTTGTGGAACAGTCATCTGCGCAAATTGGAGTCCCTAGACTGCTCCCTATCCTGCTCAGAATATTCATACTCCAACAATTTAGGGGCAATTTGGGGAGCTTCACCCATAGTGGTACAATTTTCAGGACTTCATCAGCGAAATTGAACCCAGGGGTCCAAGGTTTCACAATGGCTAGTCTATTATTGATCATATGTGGGTCTGAATACAAAACATCATTCCGATCATCGTAATTAGTGAATTGAATGACGAAGTACCCATCATTATGATAATAGATCTTAGGTTGCATGTTGAATTTCCATTGACTAGCCAGGAACCTCTCAATAGCAGCAATTGTTGGGGAATTCCCCACCACGTATAATATAAGCGAATGTTTCCACTGCTCACTCTCCTGTTCAATGTCCGATTGGAGTAGTTCCACTACTTTTTCGCCCTTGTGTATCGTCGGAGCAATGAAAGTGAGACTCATACCTCGAGCTGCAAATCTATTATCAAACAGTGAATTCCATGTTTTCTCCTTGTTTTCAGGGGCGGCTAGGTCAATTCGTCGTTGGGCAGTTTGTGATTTATTTCCCTGTATCAATTTCCCTGCCATACTATCTGTTCCCTGTGTAGCCTCCACTGCAATTGGAGTTGAAACCCTACCAGATACGTTTCCCCCAGCCGGTACTTCCAGATCTACCATTTTTCTAGCTAGTCTGGGCCATTCTTCTGTCACCTTTCCTTGCTCAACTGTTAGAGTAGCAGTTGCTATTGGGTCGTTTTTGTCAGTAAATTTCCCTTTTTTAGCTTGCTTGGACGCTCCACCGGTAGTGTCATCTTTCTTCGGCCTTCCCCTCGCCATTCCGGCGAGTGGCGCAGGTTAGACGTTCACCCTAAGCGTGCACCTGGAAGTTTCAAAGACACAATACTAACGTGCGCCCAGAGAGAGAAAGTTCTTGAGAGAGAAAAGAAAAGATTAGCAGGAAAATTAGAGTATTTTTTCACATTTCACGTGCACCTTGTATCCCATACAGATTAGATAAATTTTTTTGTGGTGTTGCATGGTGTCAATATTGAAATATTCAACTAAATTTGGATTTACACGGGAAGGGGGCAAAACACTCCTAACAAGGGTAACTCCATACCCAGGGCTCAGACAGATTCAGAATTATTAAAGCATTGTGTTAAAAGATCATAATCTTTGGAGAAAACTACCTCCAAATACTAAGTAAAAACAATAAAAAAATTATCCAAGTCTATCCTTGAGTGATTATGAGAGTGACACAGCAAATTATTGAATTTTCAAGAATTCAAATCCTTTTCTAAAGTAATAGGTTGAATCTCTTGGCATTTCGCTTTTATGTATTGTACATGAATAGATTCTTTGCCAAATACTGGTGACATTCTTATGAAAAATAAATGTGTTTCACCAATTTATTGGGGTTACTTTCAGGGATAGTCATCCCACTTTCAATTTATAGACGCAAGGTCACAAATCAAATTCTTGTAAAGGAAAAGTAATTCAATTATGTCTATATATCATCGGAAAAAATAACAACAGAAAATACAAAATTCGATCCAGGAAACACAAGTAGGTGTATGGATTAGATGATTAAGTGCCTTGCCAATGGAGACTGTAGGTGTTAAACAAGTTACTGAAGTTAGTAAGCTTTTCATGGTTGTACTTATGAACAATGAATAATTCAAATCGTCCCAAATGTCATATAGATTTTTAGTGCCAAACATTGTCTTACGACAGATAACACGATACAGAAACAACTATCGAGTGTTGTTTGAAGCTGTTCTCTTCTTACCTCATCCTTCAACTCGTAGTTCAAAACACCATCCAATTGCCCAAAGATTCAGGAAATCGCACCCTGCCAAAGTCTTGGCACCAAAGATATATTCACTTGTTCACGAGCCTTTTCTTTTTTAAAATATCGGTAGTGTCCAGGCTAGCTTGTTCACGAATTTTTCACCTTTCCAACAATGACTGTAATATCGTCGAGCTTTCCTCCTGTTCAATGTTATAGGAAAAGAAACCTTGTCAAGCATGTCATCAAGAAAATAACAGAGGGGAGCGAAAAACGTTCCTGCTAGTCATGCCTGTTAACTTCATTCCGAAAAATTTCTTCCACCAAGGAACATCTAATCCCTGTCAGTCAAAGTGATGCTATAATAAGTATCACGTTATACCGCTACAGACAAAGCTTTCAAGGACAATCTATATATATTGAAGGGGAAATTTCATAAGTAGTGAGATTAGTGCCTTTTTTTTTTTTTTTGCAAAAAATAGCGATATTTTTTTTTTTTTCCAAAACATAGCATATACACTGGATGCGCATGCATACAATACCAATGTATATACACTGACACATTGAATATACACTGTTAGCATATACATAGTATGCGTGCGCATACAAGAATTATGCCTACAATTTAGGGACACGTGTATCAATGTATATCCGCTATAAAATGTAAGATATAGCTGTGTCTTGTAATTATTTAAGAGTACAGCTATAAAATGTAATTATGGAGCATAATCAGTTACATTAGGTACTTTTTCCTATATTCACTGAGATTGAAAATTTACCCTTGCTCTAGCCTCCAGTGAATAGGGGGAGTCGAATTTGGTATCCACAGAGTGGTTGCGCGCCAAGTCAGCTAATGCCTTTGCTAACATTAATACCAAACCACTAAGAACACCACAGAATTGAGTCGATGTTTCCAAGCAAAATTTAGATTAAGCAGAAAACAAGTACCAGCATTAGAGACATCATCATTTGTGGTCACAACTGAAACGATCTCTTGATCGAAAACATTATCAAAGAGGCCATCTGAGCCCATTATGATTGTATCTCCTATTTGCAAATCCACTGTGCTAACCTGTGGAAAGAACATACACAGAGAGGAGACAAAGAGCGTGCTTACTCTAGTAGTCAAATACAACATCAGAAAATTTCTGTGGTGCAGCAAAAGAAACCAATAGCTACTTTCTTGATAATGTGTACGAGGCGACAGAAAATACCCCCTAGGACATGTAGGCTTATTGGACTATGAGTAACAGGATTTCTAGTGTTAGCAAAGCACACATTAGAGAAAATTGTTGGCCTTTTTTTATTTTTCGCCCGTCTGCCAAATTTAATTACGGGCGCTAGCCAAAATATACAAAACATATACACCAACTATGTATATAATATGTATATTTATGTATAAATATGTATATTTATGTATAAATATGTATATTTATACTTAATATACACAACATATACATTTGCCAACTATTATTTTTTAAGGCATTCCAAAAAGGTAATTATTCCCAAAAAAAATAAAAAATAAAATTGTCCATCAGGAAAAGAGAATTTAATTACCTAGTGTCTTATAATCTGGATTATGTTAGTACCAGAAAGCGAAGGAGGTCTTAGAAAGCTTTTTTTTTTTTTTTTTTTGTAAAATTTTGACAGCTGAGGAAAGACTATATAGTTTTTCCTCTTCTCCTAACCAAATAACAGTAATGACATGGAAGCAAAATAGAACCAAGTCCATTTTACTCAAAAGATATAGTGTGATATGATTCACCGTATATAACTTTCCATACTATGGCATCAAGGTACGTTTGAGTAACAGCCTCTGAGCTCAACTGGTATGGGCAGTCAAAATAGTGTTCTAGTGGAAATGTGGAGAAAATCATCTGACCTGCATCCAAATAGGTAATAATGACATCAGATGAATTTGAACGAGGAGACTTTAGAAAATTAAAGTCACAGAAAAGAAAAATATGAGTTTGTACCTTTACGAATGACCCGTAGTCCACAATCCCCAACACTGGCTATCTTCAGAATTCCGTCCTCGAGTGTAGAAACAATTCTATGTGCCAGGTAGAAAGCCACATTCAATGATAATAATGAAGTTCCTCAATCTGGATGACTATCAATGCTCAAGAAGAACAATAGCTCTGAAGATAAAGGAACCTACACCGTAGCTGAACCGATAGATGATGTAGCAGCATGGGCTCCCTTTATGAGAATCCGAGGATCATAATTGACCTGCCAAATTTGGTAAACCAGAATGTCATAGCTAAGAATTCATAATAATTGATTAATAGCCTGTTTGGCCAAGCTTCTCCAAGGTTAATAGTGTTTTTTTTTTTTTTCTTCTTTTCAAAATTGAGGTGTTTGGCCAAATTTTTAGGAGAAGAACAAGTGCTTTTGAGAAACAGAAGCTGTTTTTGAGAAGTTGAAATAAGTAGTTTTTCCCCAAAAGTACTTTTTTGAAAAGCATTTTTAAGAAAATACACTTAGAAGTACTTTTTAGAAGTTTGGCCAAATAGGCTATAACTCTAGGTCGATTGCTTACACGGAAATACAGGTCACTGTTGGTTAATATGATGCGACGCATGAAACTAATTTGAAACTTAGGTATGTCTCTACAATGTCGGTACCTCCGCATTCCTCGCCAAAGAAGAAACATTAGACACCAATTCTCTGGAGAACAGTGCAGGATCCACGTTCTTTTCAGCCCAACTGCCAAAAACATTTTATGGAATAAATTATAGGTTAGATATTTATGCACCTTTGAGCCACGAAAGTTTAGGATCAAAATATTGTCATTTGGAGATAATGCCAGTGGATCATTTGTTGATTGCTGCGTGTAAGCGACATAACAGTTGGAATCATAGTAGTTTCTTATTAGCTGATAAGGTTAGTCGTAAGAGATTGTCAGTATCCTTTTCATCGCATAATCCTCTTTGGAGAAATCCATCTATGAACTAGTTCTTTACATGTGTATGTAATTCTAAATTAAAAAGATGAAATTTCAATTCCCGTAAATATACTACTCAGAAGTTAAAACAAAGAATTTTCATGCAGCAGGTTCCCCTTCTTCTACTAATGCCTTTGTCACTCCAGTTGAGTTGTAGTTTCAATCTCGATACAAAATTAATCAGAAAGCTGATGGTATCATTTAGAAGATTCAACCTAAGCAACACTGTATTGTAATATTCATCCTTATATATGGAGCTATTGGAAAGTGCACCATCCAATAAAACATAAGAGGGAAAAGATTGAAAAGAAAAAAAAGAGAAGGTTGCACTTGTTCATGACATGTCATAGAAGAAATATAACATTTTAAAATATACCTTATACCAATCCATGTTTCTGTGAAGTTTACGGCCAAGTTTGAGAAAAGAAGTTGCCTTCTCATATCATCTAAATATAAAATTTCCCTTATTCATGATCACTATGGAGGAAGGCGAGCAAGATTTTGGGTGTCAGTGAACTGAAAGCAGGTATACGCTTGTTTCCTAATTAGTTCAGGATTGAGGCATAGTTGATTGATAGGTTGATTTGATTGTTAAGTGACAGTAAATATGCTCAATTTTTGATAGGTTGATTTGATTGTTAAGTGACAGTAAATACGCTCAATTTTCTTTCGTCGCCTAAGAGGAGAGTCTCCACTTGGCGAGTACAACTCGGAAGTGGAAGCTTGTACTCATTGTTGATTTAATATAGTGCAAACATATAATTAAAGACATCTCCAAATGGGAGCTCAGTGAGTTCTAGACCTCCAAAATCACAGGTAGAAAGAAGTCGACAACAACAGAACAATACATGTAAACGTCTCATATCCATCTTTTCTAGTGAGATAGAAGGCCAGACTAGCATGTCTACAAAGTTTAAACTTTCCTCATTTCAAATACAAGACGTGTTCAGACTAACAAAGTCAAAGCATATAATTTTTTGTATAATACTGGAAACCAATTCCTTAAAATTCTACACATTTAGAAATTACATAAAGTTAATATGAATTCACAAGTCTTCATAGTTAAAAATAGTTTAACATATGACTGCTAAAATTATGCCAAAGAGTTAAATGTTAAGCAAAATAAATTTAGCATCTCACCCGGAAACACCATCAGCAACAGCAATCACTTCCCCATCATTACTGCTCACAAAGAATGCATCTTCTCCACCTTTATCAACCTTCAAAACATAAACATGCAACACCAGCCAATGGTGGATGCAGATTTAACTCAACACTCTCTTTGTTCCATTTTATATGACACTCTTTCCTTTTTAGTTTGTTCCAAAAACAAAGAACACAATTCTATATTTGAAAACACTAAGGAGTCGTTTGTAGGGTGTATAAGAATAGTGCTGAATAGGGTGTATTAGTAATGCAGGGATTAGTAATGCAGAGATTAGTTATGCTGAGATATTTATTATTGACTGTTTGGTGTGGTGTATAAAAATAACATGGATTGTATGATTTCTAAAAAAGTCATTTGTTTACTAAAATACCCTCCACATTCTTTAGCATTGACGGACTTCAAGGGCAATTTTGTTTTTAACCATGCTTGTGCATGTATTAATAGTCTTGGTATTGCTAATTCCATGGTTTGCCGTGTATTAGTTATACATAGGATAATACCAAACAGAGCGTATAACTAATACGATTAGTAATATCAAAATAAATACGTGTATTATTTATTTATTTTTTCTAATACATCCTACCAAATGGCCCCTAACTTTAAACTTCTCTTTTTATGCTTAATGACATATGCCTTTATAACCATAGAAATGTTAAGTGTTATGGCATGTAGACCAAGGGCGGATGCGGGCTTGAAATATATGAGTTCGGTAGAAACAAGTAACTTTGGTCCAAACCTTATATATGCATTTAAAAATTCACTAAATATGTACAAATTATTACATTCTAAACGCAGTTACTAGCACTTGAGGTCGTTGTCCTAGAATCCAGAACCCATAAAGTTCAAATCCTTTTGTTTAAGAGAAAATTACACAACTAAAATAGCCATTTTAGAAGAAGAGAATGCATTAGTACTTACCTTGTTGGGATGTGGAATTAGGTACGTTCCAACACTTAATGACACCTCTTGCCTGCAAACAAATAGATGTGGATACACCGTAACCATTAATTCTTCGTGACAATAGATATAAACAAAGATAAACATATAATTTTGAGATGATCATAAAAAACACACCTGAACTATCACTTTTTCGCGAATTTCACACCTCAACTATCAATTATTCCTTTTTCCTACCTAAACTATTACCATCTATGTATCAAAACACACATAGTTGAGTACATTGTGATAGTTCAAGTAGAAAAAGAGAACAACTAATAGTTGGGGGTATGAAACTGCGAAAAAGTGATAGTTCACATGTGTTTTTAACCATTAACTTAACTACTATTTTTTTAATACTCCTCCCGTTTCAATTTGTTTGTCTGATATTGACTTGGCATGGAGTTTAAAAAAATAAAAATAAAAAATTAATTTTGTGGTCTTAAATTAAGAATAGGTAGAATATACCAAAATATCCTTTAATTTTGTGGTCTTAAAACCTGCCACGTGGACAGTTGTAATTCAAGAATTGTCAAAAAAAAAAAAAAAAAGTAAAACAAACAACTTGAAACAGAAAGAGTAGTTCATATGTGTTTTTGATCATTAACTCTTAAAATTTTCTAATAATTGATATGCTTACTGGTTAACTAAGCAAAAAATTAGAACTATTGTGAGTTTTTTTTTTTTTTTTTTTTTTTTTTTTTTTTTTACCTGGTAGGAGCAGAATCCAGTGAAGCACAGTGAACAAAGCTTTGTTTCTTTCTGACAGAAATTGAGCTAATTTTTTGGGAATTGAATGAATTACTAGTTGAATAGAGTAAGTGTTGAGAAAGAGAAATACAAGGCCTGATAGTGGAAATAGCCATTTTCCCGCTTAATCCAATCTCTACACAGTTTGCAACGTAGCCTTATTACAGTTAATTATCGCACAGCTTGGATTTCGAAGGGGATGTGGGTACGTCATTTGGCCACGTTTCCGGGTCCTTTTTAGCCTTTTAAATAAATTAATTTAGGAAAAAATTACCTAATTTAACTGATTATGCTCCATAATTATATTTTATGGATGAAAATAATAATAATAATAATTACACTTTATAACGGTATTTATAAATAATTATAAAATATAGTTGTATTTTAAATTTATAGCAGAATACAAGTATCCTTAAATTAGTATAATACTTGTATGCACGTCCATACTATGTGTATGTGTTGTCAGTGTATATATACAATGTATCAGTGTATACATGTTGATATTGCATGCTTGGACATACTGTATATGCTACATTTTGAAAGAGCATGCATACAGTCTATATGTTACGTTTTGGAAGAATGCACAAGTAGTGTATATACTACGTTTTGAAAGAAAAATACTACTATTTTTGAAAAATAAAATAATATTGTTAATTTTTTTTGCAAGAAAGGCACTAACCTCACTATTTTACAAAAGGTTCCCTTCAATTAATAAACCAACTTATAATTCCAATCTAGAACATTTCATTTCTGAATAATTAGCGTCAAGTTTGTCTATAGAGGCTTTGAAAGGACAAATATATCAAAGAAAACTAGAGTTGAAACGAATTGATTCAAGTAATTGGAGAAGAATCAGGTAACTACTAGTGAAATATGTATTTCTTTCATCATATGTATTTCAACCATAGAATGTTGAACTTTTGATTAATGATAGGATTAAATTTTGAGGCCTCAAGCTCACGCTTTAGCTACTTGGGGGTTAAGTCAGTAGTGATAGGAACTGACTCAATTATAATTTGTAGTAATCAAACTGATACTTACTTGAATGATTGTATTACAATTGAATTACTGAAAGCAAGGGATATTAGAGAAGAAGGAGATGAGAAGACTGAGAGATAGGGGACGAGAGGAACAAACATTTCCTTTATAATACGCATCTCACTCGTCTTTCTAACACACAATCCTTTTAATTAGTTGCTAATTCAGCCTGGATCTCAAATAAAACTCTCCAACATATCACTCGGCCCAATAATCTCAATTAAATCAGTCTTCATCACCAATTAGAGCCCAGAACCTTATAGATCCAGCTCGGTTCATAACAGAATACAACGAGTATGGAAAATTCAATTAGAAAAGGGCCTAAAATACCCTTCAACTACCGGAAAAGGGCCTAAAATACCCTTCATCCACCTTTTGATCCAAAAATGCCCTCCACGTTTATGTTTGGGCTCTAAAATAACCTTACACTTATAAGACCTATCTAATTAATTAGCCACATGTCATCCTATGATTGGTCAACCTAATATTAACTTAAATTAATTAATTAACCCCCACCCCTCACCATTTAATAATATCCAACGACCCGCCCCAACAAAAACCCCAACCCGTTCCAATTAAATCCCCAATTCTCACCTATCAAATAAAACGTACCCCTTTCATCATAAACATAAACAACCGCCACACACTCAAACCCTAGAGCCCTTTAACCATTTTCTAGTCAAAATGTCGCTATTTTCTACGTGAATACGTTCGTTTGTTGAAGATTTGGACTGTACGAGTTTTATTCCTCCTATTGAAGCAAGTATTCCTGCATATTTCTTATTAATTTTCAGGTAGGGTTTATAATTTTTTTTTATTGTGCGTGCGATTTGATGTATATTGTCGTTTTTTGTTGATCTTCCATGTGTTATATGCTTATTTTAGTCATCTTTTGTTGTTGTTACTCAATCATATTAAATAAAGTGTCACAAGTTAGGGTTTTTTTTATTGTTGTTTGAAGTTGGAATATTTTGTTGATTGTTATTTCAAGTTGGAATATTTTGCTAGTTAGACCAATTTATATGCTTTTTTCTCTCTTTTTTCCCCCCTTTTTTTCCTTCTGTTTTTGCATTGTGTATATGTGTTGGGTAAGGTTTATTTATGTACAGCTCAATTTTTATTTGTTTTTGGTAATTTATTCAATGTTTTTGTCTATCTAATGGGTCCCTTTTCCTTTTTCTTGATGTTTGTCATGTGCCTTTCTTGCAGTATGGTTGACAAGGTTGATTTAGTGTTTAATTATGGGGGCAAGTGGGTCCTGAATCCACATGTTGTCTACATAAAAAAACAAAATCATGTGTGGGAGGGATATGATCTGGATTTGCTTTCTTATATAGACATATGTAAAGAATACACTGAAAAATTAGGTTTTGGGGTGGTAAAACAGTTGCTGGTCACTGGCCCTTCTGAGAGATATTATTTGGTTGAAAGTGATACAGGCATTAAGATCACTTCAATCTTCACTGTCTAGTCAGTATTGTGTGCTGCAATTCTTTGTTGTAGATGAAAGTGAAGATAATGTTTTAGCTCCCAACATCATTCATCATAAAGAATCATGCTTTGCATTAGTAGATGTAGGATTTCCATTAGTAGATGTAGGAACTGATTGTGATAAGAGAGGATTAATGGAAGAGGAGGACGATACATGATTGGGAAAAGAATAGGGAAGTGAATGAAAACTAGACAATTTTTTAATGTTGGAAAAGGGTATGAGCTTAAGGATCTTGTTGAAGCTAAAAGAGTTGTGAACTATTGTTGACACCCAATTTTGTCCCTCTTTTATTCCAACTTATTTCCTTGGGTTTTTAAATTAATTAAATCTAAATATTTTATTTTCACTACTATTCGCTGCTATCATTACTTTCATTTACTATTTTCTATCAACATTACTTTCGTTATTTCATCACAAATTTTTAAATGGGTCGTCATCGCTTCATTTTAGGATTTGTACTCGTAAATTAATTATACTTTAAATCTTTATGTTGTACATACTAATTATTAATTATCTTCATATAGTATGTATGGTACTAGTTGTTAAATTATAAACCCAAGAAAGAATTAAGGTTGAAGAAAAGGCCACAATTTTCGGACCAATAAAAACAGGCCCAATACAAACACCTTATTCATCAATTCAACCCCTACATTTTCAGACTAGCCCAAACGAAATTAACAGCCCACACTCCAACACCCGACCCGGTCCAGCCCATTCTTTAACAAAACCCTTCAGCCTCATCTCCTTCTCTCTCTTCACGCACTCTCTCCTCTCCCTCGTCTCTTTCTCTCATCCTTTCCATTCTTGAACCAAGTCCAAACCTCCTTTAGCAATGGCAGACGTTGCCATTTTCATGCAATACCCGTCCCTTCTTGAATCTCTCTCTCGAAACAATTACCTTTCAACAATGGCAGATTTATGTCTACCTATTTTCATATACGAGTTGTGCTTTACCTGAGCTCTGTCGTTTGACAGAGAATCAAATCATTTTCGGATGTACTGAAGTCGAATCACGTGACTATCTGCTCTAAATGCTTTCAACGTTCAGATTTGAACGAGATTTTTGACTCAATTTGAATCCTATACCAACATCCCGCCCAATTTTAAACCGAGGAGAAACCCTAGAAGTTGAGTATAAATACTCATTTTCATGACCCAGTTGGAGAGCCCCTTCAGCCGTCTGAACATTTTTCTGAAAATATTTACATTTTTACTCAGCCGAAAGAGAAAATCGATTATCCCTTTCTGTTGCTACTTCAAAAATCGAGGGGAGATTCGAAACCTCGAGGCCCCAATTCACTGCACCTACAGAAGGTAAACAACCCTTCTTTAACTGTTTAAATTCAGCTTTAGTGATTTAGTGAATGTTCCGTTGTTCACCCGCGTCTGTCGTTTCAATCAGCTCAGTTCGTTTATATGGGTTCTGTTGTTAGATAACCTAATTCTAATCAGTAGCTTGATAGGATTCGTGTATATTAGGTATTTAGCTAATTGTAGTTTAATAGTCGACAACATAGTTGCCGACTACCTGTTGTTCTGGTTCACACTTTAGTTAAATGGTGGTATTAGGATTTTTCTTTTGGTGCCATTGTTAGTAGATCAGCATATCTGTTGAACAATATGTTAGTTTTCATAATACGTTGATTAAATGATCAGGTTTGGCTCAAACGTTATTGTTCAAAGTCGTGTCGGTTTATTAGGAATCTGTGTTCGATTACTGTTTATTCACGTTTATGTTGATGCACAACACTGTCGTGATGTTTTAAATGTTTCATATAAGTTTAATGATCACACAATGCCATAACTGCCTGAGATTAAGGCCTGTAAGAGATAAATCTAGTTTGATATGGGATATATATGCACATTTATAGTGACATTATATGGTCTTAGCAACCTTTTATCGAGTTATTGTTGTTAGTAAATCTGCTTAAACTGTGATGTAGTATGTCTAATTAAAGTGTATTCAAACCTGAGTCTTAAGTCCAAATTTTGCACTTTGAGTGTATTGCTCAAGCCTACTTGCTGCTAGTCTAGCATTCCAGTATCATTTGCTATAGGTGGTGTAGGTTGTGAGCTTATCATGCCGGATTAGTTTTTTTTTTTTTTTTTGGATTGGTTTAGTTGGTAATGGGTGCTAAATGATTCTTGTGTCTACTCTTGTGTCTATAATAGTTTTATATCATAAATCAATCACATGTTAGCTTAGTTCTTATAGTTTGATAACCATGCTTATGTATATGGACTTGAGATAGCCTGCCTATATTTAAGGTCATTCAGATCCTGTCACTAGCATGAAATATGGAGTTTTAAAGTGTAAATATGTTGTCTAGTTTTAGTCTATTTAGAATACTCAGTAGATTAGTTGGTTGAGTCCTTGTGGGATAATCTTTGATGAGTCTGAGAGCCCAAGTTTTGTACTACAGCTCTATGTGTTTGGCTTTAGTTCTAATTGGTTGAGCCTGTGGTCTTTATGAGCTTAAATATTGTGACTTGTATATACTATGATCTAAAGATGTTTTCTGTAGTAATTTAAGGGTCTATTCACACTGGTATTCCCCTGTTCTGAAACCAATTAAGACCATAAGGCATGTTAGTTTAGATGAGTGGTAAAGGATGTTCTTATTCAGTTAAGTTCAAAAATGTGAATCTGTCATTTAAACTGTTTCCTTGAGTTAAGTGGTGGCTGTATACTGCCCATTTTATCTTTTGTTTTACCTGTCACCAGTTCGGTTAGCTTCTGCTTTAGACCGTATGCACATGTCCTTACGTCTTAACAGTTTGTTTGTCATCATGAATCATTTCTTAAGTAGTGTTTCAAATTGATCATCCTTGTGTTAAGCTCTCTTCTTGATTTAATTTGTTAAGTATGGATACCATCTAATTATTATTCTCCCTTTCTTTTGCATGTACGCTTCGGAGTGAAATGGAGTCTTCATAAAGACTCCCACCATCCGAGCAGTCTCGTTTTGGATTTCCTCCGCATTCGGTGTTGGGATAAGGCCCAACGAAACATGACTCCTCTCATGTCCGATCAGTCCACAGCAACAAAAATAAAAAAGACTTTCTGGGCCAAAGCCCAATAACAAAAAGGCTGCGGCAGCAGTCCTAAAAAATGGACTGATCCATTTGCTCTTCTTTCCTTCTACCTTATTTTTGTTGTGTATTTTGATTTACCTTGTATGACTAACACTCTATTTTTGCCTCTTAGCTTATATGAATTATAGGGAATTAGTATGGGTAGTTGTAGAAACAATAAGTAGTCACCTTAAGGGAAAACTGTTAGTAATTCCACCGGTCTTGTTTTCTTTTATTTATTTTGTCTATTTCTAAAGTTGTTTATAGTACTTATAGTATTCACCTAGTACTACACCATTGATCTTCAAAGACGTGAAGTCGTGAGCATCTATTTTGGACTAAGAGTATGTCCTATTCCTACTATCTTAGAAATTTTGAAACATCACTAATATGCAAACAAAAACAAATGATTTTATAAATAACTCTATAAGTTTTGAACCAATATATATTTTTAGCCAAACATAGTTAAGTAAAGGAATCCACATCTTTATAAAAGGCAAAAGCTAGATTTAGCTTGCGTCTATATTATTAATACTATTTTAGTCAAAGTTCAAATTGTTAAAATTTCATCTAAAAAACTATTACTTATATGCAAATTATCATATTTTCTACAAGTCTTATTTTAAATAACATTATTACATCATTACATCTTACTTTAAAATTTTAGCAATATATTTATAAGTTATTTTCCAAAACATTTAAAACGTCACATTTACACTATTAGCCTAATTATTCTCTTAAGGATGCCTAATTAAATCTTTTTGGTTTCGAGACTTTAATAAAATCAGCTTTAGATAATTACTCTAATTAATCTTAGGTGCCCTAATTCACCATAATTAATTGTTGTTACCCGGATGTTGTAAACTATTTTGATCCCGGTTGAAATAGGGTATGACAGCTATTACTCAGTTTCTAATAAGGTTGGACTTAGAGTTGAGAAGAGTGACACTACTAGATTTAGATATAAGTGTGATGTTGGCTGTCCTTCTATGTGTTTGATTTCTGTAGAAGGCAAAGATCAGGGATTTAAGATTAAGACTTTGGGAACAAAACATACTTGTCAGCCATCATTTAAGAATAGAAGAGCTACTCAACAAGTTTTAGCACACTACTTCAAGAACAAAGTGCAGAATCATCCCAAGTACAAGGTGAAAAAGATGAGGCATTTTATGGATGCCCAATTTAAACTTAATATTAGTGCTTCAAAGATTGGAGGGTTAAGAAGCTTGTTTTAGAGAAATTGGAGGGTAGCTACATTGATGATTTCAATAAGTTGGAGGCTGAATTAAGGGACAACAATCTTTAAACATATCTAAAGAGGCTCTTGAACAAGGTAAAAGAAGATTTCTAAGAATGTATGTGTGATTTCAAGCTTTGAAAAGTGGTTGGAAATGAGGTTTGAGACCATATATAGGGTTGGATGGCACATTTTTGAAAGGGAAGTGTAAAGGAATTTTACTGGTTGCCCTTGGACAAGATTCAATAAAGCACTTCTATCCTCTTGCTTGGGTAGTAGTGGATAGAGAAACATCTAGAACCTGGAAATAGCTTATTGAGTTGTTGAAAAATTCCCTAGAGCTGGAGGATGGTCAAGGATTCACACTTATGTCTGATATGCAAAAAGTACACTTTGTGATTCCTATTTTATCACTTTTATTATTAGTTTCTAATTTCTGTTTTGTATAGCTAATTATATTAACTTGTTATGCTAATTATTGTTGAAGGGTTTGATTGATGTTGTTACTCATGTGCTTCCCAAAGCACACCACAGATGGTGTGTAAGGCATATTGAAGCCAATGATGAAATATTAGAGGGGTGTAGAGATGAAGAAGTTATTGTGATGGTCTGCTTAGAGCACCAATAAAGTCTATGAGCGTTGTGTCTGAACAAGCTATCAAAGATTTGCTATGGTACCCCACCAGAACATTGGTGCAGGGCCTAATTTGACACAGTTTGCAAGAACTTCTCATGTGAAAACAATTTTGTTGAGTCATTCAACAAGTGGATTCTGGAAGCAAGGACAAAACCAATAATCAAGATGTTGGAAGATATTAGAATCAAGGTACATATTTACTGTTTTGGTTTTTCTTTTTTTGTTTCTATTTCAATGTCTAATTTGGTTTTTACTGGTTCTGTTTCTTTCACTAGTTATTGGTTTTTAGTGGTTTTTGTATATTAAAGATAGGTTCTTTACTGAATAAAAAGATTACTTTTTTTTTTGTTAGCTGATTATGGTTTGTTGTAATCTTTATCTCCTTAGTGAAAGCTACAGGGAGTAGTGAAAGCAGGTGTAGTTTTAGAAGTTAATAGTATTATATTGTTGGTGTGGTTTTTACTGGTTAATAGTATTATATTGTTTCTTTCATTAGTTACTATTTTTTATAGGTTTTTGTACATTAAAATTAATAGTATTAGTTACTTGTCTGTGTTTTAGTTACTGTTTTTTACTGGTTTACTGGTTTTTATTGGTCTAATAAGTTAATAGTATTAGTTACTGTTTTTTTTACTGATTTACTGGTTTTTATTGGTCTAATAAGTTAATAGTATTAGTTACTATTTTTTTTTACTGGTTTACTGGTTTTTATTGGTCTAATTTCAGTGTATAGTATTAGTTACTGTTTTTTTACTGGTTTACTGGTTTTTATTGGTCTAATTTCAGTGTGTTTTTGGATGCTTAATATGTTTTTTGGTTTCTGTTATGAAAAGGTTATGAATAGGCTGAAAAATCTTGAAGTAGAGGAAAGAAATTGGAGTTCTGATTTCAGCCCATATGCTATGGAATTGTATAATGATTTTAGAATCATTGCTCAAGGTTGCAAGTTGAAGCTAATAGAGACCTAGGGTATGAAGTGGTTGAGGGTGTAGATAGGCATGTTGTGGATCTTGTTAGGAAGAGGTGTACATGTAGGACATGGGACTTAACAGGAATACCGTGTCCTCATGCTATTAAAGCCTTACTTCATGACAAAAAAAGAACCATTAGATAAGTTGCATTAGTGGTATTCAAAAGAGGGTTACATGTTAGTGTACATGCATAAGATACAACCTGTTAGAGGTGACAAATTCTGGAAAGTTCATGCTTTTCATGCTATGGAGCTCCCAGTAGTACATCAAATGGTTGGTAGACCAATGGTTAAGACAGTAAGGGAAAAAAATGAGTCAAGGAAGAGGGAGGGGTTGTGGTCAGCTTCAAGAAAAGGTCTAAAAATGACATGTGGACACTATGGTACTCCTGGTCACAATAGAAGAAGTTGTCCTATGGTAAAGTAACTTTTCCTTTACTTATTCAATGTTAACACTATCCTATTTAAATGTCTAACTAGTTGACAAATTTTGTAGCTTCAAGTAGCAGCAGAAATAGTCCATGATGTGGCACTTTCAGCACCCCAAGCCAATCAAGATTCTGATTTTGTGTTCATGGCTAATCCTGGCTTTGCCTCTTCCAGCCAACCAATTTCTGAAGCTGTTGGACCTTCAAAATCAAAGAGAAAAGCTAAGGACAAAGTTGTTGCACCTTCAAGTTCAATTAACCAACCCTTTATACCTTCAAGAGTTCTTGTTGATGAAGATGATGATGAAAGTGAACTTGATGATGAGGATGACCAGCCAATTCTAAGGCCTAGGGTGTTTTCTGAAGCTAAGGCTAGGCTTAAACTCAAGAAGTTGCATCAACAACCAACTGGTGCAAGGAAGATTGGCTTCAAGGGAGATGAGAATGGTGTTAGTATACCTACAAATCTGCCATACTCACCAAGAAAGCTGGCTTGGAAGGCCAACCATGTGTGACCTCAAATCAGTTGGCTGCTCAAAAGGAAAAAAAGATTGGCAAAGAGGGGCAAGCATTAGGGAAGATTTGTAGTTATTTATTTTCTGTTTTTTCAATGTTATGTTGTCACACCCCAACGAGGGGCATGACGGGTTCCGACCCGTAGGCCGGGAACCACCTGACTTAACAGTTACCTTGAACATTAGATACCATAACTCAAAGAATACCTGCACGCAGAAAGGGCCCAACATAAAAATATCCGATATTCCAACATATATGTACATATGCGAACCAACAAGGTCGCTACAACATCACGAGTATCATAGAGCCGGCAAGGCTACATAACTTCCTAACTACATATAAATGTCTACAGACCTCTATGGAATATAAACTGTAGGAAGGACGGAATAAGGCTTCGTCATATCCATATGTACAAATCAAAATATCATACCAAAATAGACTGTGGCTCCGAGCCAAATGGAGCGCACTGACTGCAACTGAGGGAAGATCTCTTTGTTCCGGGCCGCCCCGACTACCTAAACTGGCGGCATGAACACAATATCCACAAGAAGGACGTTAGTACTAACAATGTACTGAGTATGTAAGGCATGGATAACAACATAATACAGATATGAAAAGTAACATAAAATAAGAGAGAGATAACATGTACGTCTGGATGCCTCTTGAGGCGGATGTCATGCATGCTTAACCTTTTAAAAAAATATTTTTTATACATGTATATAGTATCGTGCCCGGCCATTAAGGCTCGGTGTTATATATATAGTATCATGCCCGGCCATTAAGGCTCGGTGTTATCATCATTAGCCCGCATCTGGGGCAATATCGTAACATGCCCACTGCAGTGGTGTGCACATCTACGTGCCATGCCGTAAGTATAAGCGCGAGCGCGGTGTGAGAAAATACATACATATATAAAAAGCATGCATGAGAGCCCAATCAAAAACCACATCTATATCGGAGTGACGTAAGGTCGGTAGCCTCCGATTATATTATGGATCAATCATCATCGTTTATCCCACCTTAAAGGAACAAGGGTCATAAGGTGAGATTACCAACAATGAAGGAAATTAAGAAATTGTAAAGTAAGCTCAATCATCTCATAATAATATAAAGCCCATGTACTTGAAAATCTCTATAAATAAAATCATCTCATAATAACATGAAATCCGTATGCCTTGGAGCTTTGATAAATAAATCCCTTATAATCATCGTCATGGTTATCATAAAAAAAAAATATTCATCTTTAGCATCATAAAAACTTTAAGAGTCATGAATCTCTAACATTCTTGGAAATGAGGATTTTTATGGAATTCATGCATGGGTTGGTAGGAAAAGAATCATGCCTTTAGAAGCTCAATAACATCATAACGATCATGAGATTCGTGGACTTCTAGCATTTGTGGAACCAAGGATATTATGGGTATGACACAAAGGTTTATAACAAAAAGATTATGCCTTTAGAAAGAAAGGGACTAGCCTTAACATACCTGGAGGCTTATTTCTCAACTTTCCAACTTACTTCCTGTCTTGAAATTTACTTAAGATCGTTCGCAATCCCGTAATCTACATATAAAATAATTCACACTATTATTAGACTCATCCTCACATGTTCGTTTTAAGCCTTTAATTCGAATCTATTTAGAATCTGCCGAAATTCGGGTAGCATCTCCCCTGTATATATGCCTAGCCTGAAATCACAATACCAACAACCAACAACAACCATACCAACATCAACAATAATATCATCAAGATTCTACAAGATAAATATGCACAATTTCATCCAAAACTTTCTTCAAACCTCAATCCATAAGCCAACAATACCAACACAATAATTATAACTCTTATTCGCGTAAATATTCCTAAATCAATATTAATAAAAAGAGATTCATACCTTACTTTTGCCAGAATAGCAAAATCTTCAATGTTTACTTGAATCCAAGTCAATTCCAACGCAAAACAAAACTATAATCGCGACTATACGTTACTCGGACCTCGATTAATACTCTGTCACTTGAAAATTATGTAAAATCCTCCTCACTTTGTAGTGTATATAAGCTCTCCTATGTTGGGTGAGCTGTCTAGAGTATTTGGGAAGTTTATTATGGAGAAAAAGATGGATTTTAGCCCTTATATAGTGGATTAAAGTCGGTTGGCACTGTAGCACTGTAGCAGCGCGCGACACTGTGCGTTCGCGCAGTGCAGTCCCCTGCTCTGCCCGCCTAACTTGTAACGTCCATAATTCTCTACTTTGACGTCGTATCGACCAGCAGTTTGTTGAGTTGGAAACTAGACTTCATGAACTTCAATTTAGGCTCTTACTTTGCTTCAAAACTCCTCATATACTAAAAGATATTCTTCCTCAAAGTTGGGCCAAAATTGGCCCTCATATTTTCTCCAAAAATTCCAAAAACTTAATCCCCTTTATTTACTTGCTCTCCAATCCTTCCATAGCTTACTGTATGAACTTAAACCCTCATAACCAAATTGGTGCACATGTTCTCGTATATCCTTGAAAGTAACTCCAGTATCCAGACTTAAAACATCCAACACTTATAAGTCTTAACGTACGAAACTACGGGGTGTAACATATGTAATGGCATTAAACTTCATATTTTGTTGTTTTTTGGAGTGAATTAGTCTTGGAAGTGGCTGATTTGATTCACTCCAAAAATATTTTGGGAGCTTATCTTTTGTTGGTTTCCATGTATGTCAATGGCAATGAAGTTGTGTAGTGGTTGTTGAACACTTTGCAAATATATGAAAATGCCAAATCTAGTTTAAATGTGTTGTTGATTTACATTACAATGTAGTGTTATGGTTTTTTCAATGTTTACATTACAATTGCTAGTTTAAATGTGTTGTGGTTTAAATTTTATATTTTAGCTGTTGTATTTTGCGCAGACTTGGTTTTTTATGGTTGCTGGTTTAAATTCTATATTTCAGCCATCGGACAGAGTTGATTATGGATCATTTTTTTGCTCGTTTTTAGCAGTTTGCAGGTTTGAAATAATATGTGCTAGGGTATGGTGTTGATTTCTGGTGTTATGCAAAGGAGAAGTGCAGTAGCTCTTTGTTGCTATCATGCTCCAATCCTTTAGTTATTGCAGAGGCTCTATTCATTTTTGGACTTTTGATGAGTTAATTTTGTTTGTTGGCTCTTGGAAGTACTATACCCAGGGAATTAATACAAAGTGATTAGTTTCGGAGGGAAAAAAAATTAATGTTCCACATTGATGCAGTAATACAAAGTGATGAGTAGCAATCATGGACATTTATAACATGTGCAGTCTATTCATGTCCTGATATTGAGCTCTAACTTTGTTAGATCAAGTGCTGGGAGCTTTGCACTACCTGGGGTTGCTAATTCACTATCAACTTAATCATTTTGGATTTTTATAATTTATTTAACTACTAAAATACTCAATAAAGACAATCAACACACCATTACATACAAACCGCTGTTACCCCCTCCTCCTAATCATAAAACAAACCACTCTCTAGTTAACCTCCTCTCTTAAGTATAGAATAGTGCCGCACATCTCCTTCATGGAAGAAAAGCTAAAACAAATTTCAAGAAACCACATGAAGAGAACTGCAGCTTGTTGGAAAAGAATCCAAGATTATATCAACTTCTTAACATACCATCATGAAGAAACTTGCTGGGAAGTGTCTAAATAATGAAGGTTTAAAAACTAAGCCATTAGTTCAAGATAAAAAATATTACATTAATTAAAGAGGAAGATTATAACAATAATTAAAGAAGAAGATTACATTACAGCTGCAGATAAACAAGATTACATTGCAGTTGCAGGTTCCTAAACAAGGCCAACTAAACTAAACGCCAACTAAACTAAAAATTCATTTGACAACAACACCAACACACAAAACAAACCTAACCGACCCATGATACTAACTTAACACAAACAATAGATTTACACTACATCATCTTGGCAATTACAAAACCAATAATAACAGCCCAAGACATTAGAAGCAAGCTTATCAATTGGTGAACTTTCAACTCCAAAGTTTCCACTTTCTTCAAATTTGAACTTTCAATACCACTCTTTAACTCCAAGATTGACTCTTTTTCCTCCAAGGGTAGAAACTTTCTTCAAATCAGAAATTTCAGTAGCATCCATATCCTTCAACTCAGAATCGACGTTAGACACTTTGTTGAGTCCTTGACTTTCAATACCACCCATACCCTCCACGATCTTCTTTAAATGGTTTCTTTCTTTTAGAATTGAATCCAATTCAACTTTTTGATTGTGGATCATCGTTGACACATGAGGTGGAAGTTTAGCATCGATCCAATCCCAATAACCATAAGAGTTTGACCCAGGAAGACGACATTTGTAGAATCGACGTCCACCATTCTCAGGAGTTGTAGCAGTAAAATGTCTTGCAATCAATCCGCACTTACAAGTACAGGACTGAACTTGTTGAGGAGAAGAAACGGAAGACGATGATGACATTTTAACAAAGAGAATGAAACAAACAACAATTTATGGAGGAAAACTAAGAAGAAAGTTGTATTTTCTAAGAACCCTAATAAAACTTACTTCAATAGGATGAATAAAACTCGTACAGCCCAAATCTTTAACAAACGAATGTATTCAGGTAGAAAATAGCGACATTTTGACTGGAAAATGGTTAAAGGGTTCTAGGGTTTGAGTGTGAGGCGGCTGTTTATGTTTATGATGAAAGGGGTACGTTTTATTTGATAGGTGAGAATTGGGACGGGTCGGGGTTTTTTTTTTGGGCGGGTCGTTGGATATTATTAAATTGGGGGGGGGGGGGGGGGGGGTTAATTAATTTAAGTTAATATTAGGTTGACCAATCATAGAACGACACGTGGCTAATTAGATAGGTCTGTTAAGTGTAAGGGTATTTTAGAGCCCAAACATAAACGTGGGGGGCATTTTTGGACCGAAAGGTGGATGGAGGGTATTTTAGGCCCTTTTCCGATAGTTGAAGGGTATTTTGTGCCCTTTTCCGAAAATTCAATTTCATCGAATACAATTTACTGGAAGCCCCAACCTAACTGGTGTCTTTGTATTCTTTTTTAAAGAGTTCAATGATAAGTAGTATGAATCTTTTCAAACAAAAGCACCAGTGGTCTAGTGGTAGAATAGTACCCTGCCACGGTACAGACCCGGGTTCGATTCCCGGCTGGTGCAATCCTACTTTTTTTTTTTCATTTTCTTTAACATAGAAAAATTCAAATGTCCGTCTTTGGCTTTATGGTATAAACTGGAAAATGCAACTTAAGTAGACAACATGTTAGAACTTAGAATCCTAGTTCTCTCATTTTCGTTCTTTACATTAATAAAATTCAAGTTTAATCACCTAACCAAAACAAAAAAAGTTGTGGTTTGAATCCAAGTACAATATGCTACTGAAACAAAGCTAGGAATCAAGATCGGAGTAACTCAAAAACATAGGCCTCCGAAATGTTTCCAATGCAAAAACTCCAAATTATAACTCAAAAGATACTCTTTTTTGCAGTAAAACAAGAAATTTGACAAGAAATTTGATGACCTATGGTAACATAAATTTGAACGTTGAAATCAAAATTCATATGAAAATATATCAATTTTGACATTCTATAACGGCAAAACAATAGAGTTGTAATAGCCTATAGCTACTAAATTATAACTTATTTGGAATGTGATCTCCAAGTTTAATTAACTAACATACGCAGACAATTTGAAAAAGAGGTCATTGCCGAATCTCCTGCTAAGAGCTTGTTCGGCCTAGCAGCTAAAAACTGCTTATTTTGAGAAGTGCTTTTTTTGAGCTTTTCAAAAAAGTACTTTTTATGTATTACACTCCAGATTTTCGCACGTTAAAGTCGCATCATGAGAATAGTCGACGCAAGTTCAAAAGAAATTATCTTGAGGTTAAAAGGGATTGAGCTTATTAATATGAATGGTTATAAGAGCTATAAATAAGATTACTAAGTGGCGGAAGGTTTGGAGAGTGAATGAATCAAAGAAGGATGAGTTTCGTTAAAAGTCAGCAAGTTAGGAATACGATAACTTGTACTTTTGGGTGAGATTAGAAGTTCTTCACATGCAAATCAAGTAATGATATGAAGTATTTGAATCGTACAATGATTGCTTGTTAAGTTTGGAAGTCAAGCGAGTTGTAATACGAAAGTCGACAAAGGGCGTCGCAAGTTAAGTTTGTAAATTTCACTGAAATTTGGATCAGATGTCAAAGAGATTTTCTCTCAATCTACTTGGATTTACGAGGTGATCCACCTACCAAATCGAAGTTCTACGAGTCTAGTTTCCAGCGCATTTAACCGTTTGTTGATACGATGTCGGAGTAGAGAGAAATTCGCATTTCCGTCAGGGGGCGCAAACTGCCGTGGGAACAGTGTGCTAAGTCGGTGGCTTTATATTGCCCAAGTATATATAGATGCCTTGGACGAATTTTTCTCCATTTCTTCACCTTGAAAGACCATATAAACCCTAGAAAAAACCTCACTAATCATCTTCCATCAATCATAAACACACCTAAAGGCAAATCAAACAACCTCAACGTGGAGAACAACATGGCAACTTCGAAATTGTGATTTCTTCACTATTTCGCCTTTCGGAGGAAAACCTTGCTTTGAAGTAACTTGGAGTTTGGAGTGATTTTGATTATCTAAGGTATATTTTAACCTCCTTTTTATTTCTTTGAACTTCTACAAGTCATTAAACCTAAGAAAATGGAAGGAAAATCCTATATGAATAAGTTATGGTTAAAACTTGAAGCTTCCATGGACATGGCTAACTTGTTGAGCTATTTGTGTTGGGTTTGTTGTATTGTTTGGAGTTATGATGGTATGGATTGAATCATGGTAGTAAAGAGAAGTAGAAAAGTAGTTTTTTGGTAGTGTTTTATAAGAAGCTATCACTATGAAAGAGATTACAAACTCGTGCCTACGAATTGCTCGATAAAATGCCTAAATGAAGATTTTTATTGGCTATATGCTCAAATTTGATCTCGAATTGTTCGTATCCTATAGGAAGTCAGTTGTAAAGTGTTCAAGGCTTTGGGAAATGTGTATAACTCCAATCAACGAGGTATGTAGGGCTTTCTGTTCTCTTTGTGGCATGACTAGATTTCAAATGACCTTTCATTGAAAAGTTATTTCATTAACTTGGATCGATCGCGTTCCATGATAATTGAGCTGAACCATACTTCATGTAACAAAGTATGTTCCACGTTCGATATCTCCTTTTGGTTATCGATTAAAAGACTTTCTATTCAACTTGTGTCGATTATGTTCCAAAACGGTTAAGCTTACCCGTTTCTCATGAATAGCTTGTATTGAAGTACCTTTCGCGTGTCGTATCCCTCTTGTTTATCGAATGAAGAATGACATTCGTTATGATACTCTTCAAGTCAAAGTTGAGTTGCTTGGACTTCCTTTAATTGAGTTAATCCTTATCTTCTTGTCTATTGCTCAAAGGTAACGAACCTCCCGTTGGTACACTCTTTCTGATAAAGGTTGTCTCGATCATATTTCATATCCCCTATACTTTTATTTCTTTTACCTATTGATTAAAGAATGATGAACGTAGCGACAATAATGATAGTCTGAGGGTAACGACGATAGGTCACTCTGACTCTTCTTATGATATCTCTATTGAGGTCAGTCTTGCATTGCACACACACATACACACACACACACACACACACACACACACACACACATATATATAGCATATATATATATATAATATATATATATATATATATATGTGTGTGTGTGTGTGTGTGTGTGTGTGTGTGTGTGTTTTCGTTCCGGGGCCGCGCTATAGTCGGCGGTAGACACTATATGTGCGCTTAGCCATGTTCTTCTTCTTTCTGTCATGTCGTAGATGGTCGGGTAGGCGGTGTTGTGCATTGTCACTGATCAGTTGAGCAAAGATGATGATATAATGATGAGCTCACCCAACAGAGGGATATATATTATTATATGATATGATATGTTAGAAGCCTCCACCATGAGAAATGATTTTTACGAGCATATAGTTATATTCACGTTGTGGTTATGATTGCTCTCAGTGGCTTGTTTCAAAGTTCAGGTTTCCTCTATATCTCCCCTCTTGTTATTTATATTTCTTATGCTTAAACTTACCGCCCTACATATTCAGTACATATTTCATACTGACGCCTTTTGTGCACTGTGATCATGCCCACAGGTACAGGTAGACGGATTGGTGTACATTTCTCAGTAGGATACCAGAGGTCACCAGGGATGTTCGCATTTCATTCTCCGGAGTTGCTGGTCAGAGTCATCAAATAGGATGCATGCATATATATACATGTATTTAGATGGTGTTGGGTACGGCGGGGTCCTGTCCCAACCAGTTGTTGCATTTTAGTACTCTTAGAGGCTTACAGACTATCAGGTAGTGTTGATGTGTTTTGTTGGCCTTGTCGGCCTCAGTTATGCATATATATCTTATTGGGCCTTGTCAGCTTATGATTTATGTTACAGAGTTCAGATACCACAGTTGGTTCGCTCGGCATCGGCCCTTCGGGTGCCGAGTGCCGGTCACACCCCCATGGTTGGGTTGTGACTTTATGATAAGCAGCTTGTGTTTGGCTAATTCGTTTGAAAGTGCTTTTGATTGCTTTTAATAAGCATATTGTGGTTGGCTATCTTCTTAAAAAAGTGCCTATGAGTGTCAAATTACGAAAAAGGGCAAGTATTAATTAACGTTTACTATCAAGATTATTTTACGGAGAGAAATTATTTTAAATAGCTATTATGAAAGAGTTTAATTAAATTTTTGCTTTTAACTAATTAAAATTTAAAAGTACAAATTAAATTTTTTAATTAATATAATACATAAATAAATAAAAAATATTAAATATTGATATAATATCAACACGATGATTTTACATATACTAAAAAAGTACAACCAAAATAAAATCCAAAATCATTCCACAAATTAAAATTCGACACAAAAATAAGTAGAATCCTTCGTACATCACGAAGATTCTCTATGATTTCATCCCTAATGGATTAATGAAGGATATACTTGGTAAATATGTATTTATGATAGGGATATTTTTATCTTGAAGAGAATTAATTTACCTTCGTAATTTTACCTACTTCTATGAAAAGCGCCTTACCTTCTACTTAAAAATAGTTTTACTAATTGGCCAAACACCTCAAGTATCCAAAGAACGTGTTTTTTTTTTCTAAAAAAAACACTTTTTGCCTCAAAACCGCTAGGCTAAACAGGCTCTAAGTCATCCAACGATAAAAAAAAAAAAAATTAATTTGTTTTTAGAGCCACGTTGAGAGTCCAACAATTGCAAGACATGATAACGAATACTATAAATGATCAATATGCTAGTCCACCAGAAAACTCCCTACTTAAACTTTCAGGCAAAGCCATAAAATAAAGGGAAAACAACACAAAGTATCCCTAAATTATAAAATATTTGCCCGCCCATGCTCCCTCCTAAACTAATTTCGCTTTAACCAAGAAGGCCGAAAATATTTACTTGAATACCCCCTAGCCCAAAACCCTTCCTCCATGATACCATTGCATTATATTTATCTATCATGATGGTACCATGTAGGATTAAGAGAAGTTCTTCATGATACCATATCAGTATATTTATATATCATGATGATATCATGGAGGATTAAGAGAGTGTCTCATTGAAGGAAGCAGTTCTCCATGATATCATCTCAGTATATGGTATATACTATGATAGTATCATGAAAGACTGAGGAGTGTTTCATTGAAGGATTGAAGCAGTCCTCCATGATACCATCTCAGTATATGTATATAAGATGATGATATCATAGAGGCTTGTTTTAGGAAAGTGAGGTTTTTTTTTTTTTTTTTTTTTTGAATAAATGAACATGATCCTCTATGATACCCTATTAGTGTATTATATATACTATATGGATTTTATAAAGGTCTGATGAGTATCTTTGAAAAAAATGAAAGAAGGCCTCTGTGATACAATCATGGTATATAAGAGACAGGGTGACACCATCTTGGTATCATAATTTTGGGGGTATGGGCGGGTAATTATTTAGAAAAGGGAATGGACATGTAATTATTTTGCTTGGAGGGGGGCATGTAAGTTCTTTTCCCTAAAATAAAATATGGGGAAATAACTTATATATACAGCTCACACATTTAGTTTGCAGCCGATATAGCCCATAATATCATTGGTGTATAGGTAATGTATTCTACACAATCTATGTATCTAGTTTACGGATCGATGTATATATATATATATATATATATATATATATATATATATATATATATATATATATAATGTATACTTTGTATTATGGATTAACATACGTAACCAACTCAAATTGCAGTGTATATATAATATTTATGTTCTGTATATCTATATATAAACATTAGATAGCTAATGTGGAAAGATAACATCATTTACACCAACATGTCACAGATCTAACTCCCAAACAAACCATCATCACACAACACAAGTGCTTCTCAAATTAAACAAAGAAAAGTCCCTTTTGCTTCTAATTTTCCTCTTTTTGCAAGAATTCTGTTTTTGCTATAGCTACCTTTTATCCAACATCCCGATCAACATCCTCTGCTATTACACTGACCAAATCCCATTTCCGAAGGAAACAGAACCAAAAAGGCAAAGCACCAGCAATGTACAGACACACACATATAGTATTTACATACAGAAAGATAAGGTGCAAATCGGACTTTTTTTTTTTTCCCCATAAATTCTATTGTTTACTAGAAGAAGCCTTTGATGCAAATAATCTAGCAATCCCAATATTCCACACTTTTTCCAGCGACTCTCTTCATATCACCTCTTTCTCTTCTCTTACTCTAGCCTGTTGGACCTGTTGGACCGGCCCAATTCAACCCATTCATTTTAGCCTATTTAAAATGGGAGCCTTTTCAACCCAACGCAAGCTAGTGTTTGGTTGAATATGATAGTGATAGAAATTGCTTTCCATAATGCCAAATAAGGAACTTATAGTTGAAACTAATAGAAATATGAACATACTTGAACAATAATATACGCTAAGGTACCACCAAAGGATGTGGTGCAATGGATGGGGCTGCTCCTCCCTTAATCAGAGGTTTCGGGTTCGAGCCCTAGGTATGAAAAAATCTTTAGTAGGCAGCGCTTCCCCCCACCCCTGAATAGGGTCCTACGTAGTGCAAATCCGAATATAATCGGGCTTCAACGCGGTTATCGGACACCGGATGAGAAAAAAAAAAAAAAAAAAAAAAGAGAATCTACGGTAGGGTCAGCTTGCATTCACAGTACTTCCTAATTGTTATAGTCTTATAGAGGATACATTGTTATATTCCAACAACACATACAAAAATATGGTCAAACTTTAATGTTATCAAAATCTATTACAACTGAAGTCTAAACAAATAAAAAGTGAAAGGCCAATTCATGCCACTTGTGGTTAGGTTGGAGAGGCATCCTGAAGGGGGCCATTGGCACTCATGCATCTATTTTGTGCTAGTATTTTATTTCTGCTTCTGATAACAAATAATTTTTTCACGGGGCATAAATTTATATTTTTGCATCATAATATCCACACGTTATGCCGCGCATGACTTTTGCCCTTAAAGAATATGCTCCGCTAGACATAAATTTGATTGTTAAAGAACAAAAACTAAAGAGCGGCCCATTTGAAGGACAAAAATTGGGTTTTCGCACAAATCCCCTTATTTTAGGGTGGTTTTTTATTTTCTCCCCTCAAATTTGTGGTCTTTAATTTTTACCCTTCAGTACTTTTGGTGCGGCATAACTTCAGATTTCTGTCGTCATAGTTAACATATCACAAGTTATGCCGAACAAGGTAAAACTTTTGATCAACATAATCTGAAAAAGGTTGACATAGTTAGTGTTTAGCTTTGACATATGTATCATCATATCCACACAAGTTATGCCAGAAAAGGCAAAACTTTCAATACTCAGCATAAACTGAAAATACTACACAACTTATGCCGCATAACTTAATTCATACAGACCTTGTGCTGAGCAAGGCAAAAGTTCTGTTTTCAACGATAAAAATGTTACAGAACTTATGCTGAGTAAGGCATATGCTGATATTTTCATTAAATAAGAAGTAAAGACAAAAATTAAAGGCCACATATATAAATGACAAAAATTAAAGACCAATGCGTTTGAGGGACAATCCATGCAAAACATAGGCCAAATATTAAAGACCGGACCAGTGAAGGACAAGACGTGCAATTTCTTCTCTTGAAGGCCCTTTAGATGATGGGTTGGGCTATTAAGGTCCATAGGCCATTTGAGCTGGGCTTGATTGTGCTACGGGCAATTTGCAGGATGGGCCTTCGCTGGGGTGGTCTTTAATTTTTGTTCCTCAAATCGGTGGTTTTTAATTTTTGTCCTTCGCTACAAGCCTCTTGGTTCCAGGTTCGAACCCCTGCTCAGTCAAAAATTTTAAAAAAAATTCGCAAGGCATAAGTTGGATTTCAAACTCTGCCTTAAAGCAAAAAAAAAATAATTTATTTTGCTGGAATTTCACAAACCTCTGCCTTAAGGCAGAGGTTTGCCTTAAAGCCTAATTTTGGGTAAAAGTTTGCCTTAAGGCATAAGTTTGCGAATCCCAACTTATGGCTCGCGAATTTTATTTTTTTTGACTAAGTCTGGGTTCGAACCTAGGACCTCTGGGTGTTAAGCGAAGGATAAATATTAAAGACCAAAATTAAAGACCACCCCAATAAAAGGACAATCCGTGCAAAAAAATGTTGTGCTACCCCAGTTCATTTTGATCGCTATACTGTCAGATCACTTTAAACAATTATAGACAAGTTTAATTAGGCAACTTGTTAGGTTTTTGGGTTTTCCCTTTCTATTTGGATTGGATTAATAAAACTCAATCCAATTAGGTTTTTGGACTTTCCCTTCCTATGTGAAATTGGATTAATAAAACCCAATCCAATTTGGACCAGGCCAATTTTGCCCAAAATTTCCTCTATATATAGGATCAATTTAGGTCTTATTTTGAGAACACAAGAGTGAATTCATAGCAGCCATATAGAGAGAAAAACGTGAGAGAGAAAGCAGATTTTCGTCCCAAATTTTCTACCTTTCTGACAGTCCGCTTCAAATTGCGTTTTCCGATTCGTTAACCGTTGGATCGTTCTCAAATTTGAACTGGGGGTTCTCAACATCTGGTTCTTCGATTTCAACGGTGGAGATTGGATTTTGTGGTCTGTAGCTCCAGTTTTTTAGTACGAACAGTAGCTCATTTTTGGGAGTGATTTCTCTCCTTTCTTCGCTAGTTTTGGTGTTATCTTTTATGTATTGTTGCTCCGTGCTTGGCTTTGTTGTTGTAGCCATTTGGAGAACATTGTTGTAACTCTTGTTGTTTATAGTGGAGTTTTTGTGGGCCGGAGGTCCCGTGGATGTTTCCTCTTCATCTTGAAGGGGTTTTACCACGTAAATTTGGTGTCTCTTCCATTCGATTTATTTTTGCTTGCTTTGCTATTTTATTGTTGGTATAGCTGCTGCCTGGATTTCCGTTTGTGCTAGTGTTTATTGTCTTCTCTTGGTTCAAATAGTGTGAAAAGTTTCGACTTGGGTATTTCTTCCGCTGTTACCTCGTCGTGCAATTTGGTTATTGCTTGTTTCTTCCCAACAAAGTAGTATCAGAGCTTGTGGTCGTATTTGGTTGTGTTGTCGTCTATTTGAATGATGGAGGCAAATATGAGCAAGATAGTTTGTTTAAATGGCAGTAATTACCATATTTGAAAAAGCAAGATGAAAGATCTTCTATTTGTCAAGAAATTGCATTTACCTGTGTTTGCTTCTAAGAAACCCGAGTCTATTAAAGATGAAGAGTGGGAATTTGAGCACTTACAGGTTTGTGGCTATATCAGGCAATGGGTTGAAGATAATGTTCGAAATCATATTGTGAATGAGACAAATGCCAAAATCTTGTGGGAAAAGCTCGAGAGACTTTATGCTTCAAAAACTGGCAATAATAAGTTGATCATACTGAAACAATTGATGAATATTAGATACAAAGAGGGCAACCCTATTTCTGATCATATCAATGATTTTCAGGATGTCCTTGATCAGCTGTCTGGAATGGGTGTCAAGTTTGATGAAGAAATACAAGGACTTGAACCCTTAATACTTTGCAGACTCTTGGAAACCCTTAGAGTTTCTTTGACGACTGCTCCAGGTGATGGTGTAACTATGGAATATGCTAAGAGTGGTATTTTGAATGAAGAGATGAGAAGAAGATCTCAAGCTTCGTCTTCTTCAACTTCACACTCCGATGTTTTGGTTACTGAAGATAGGGGGAGAAGAAACTTCAGACGTCAAAATGACAAAGGCAAAAGTAGAAGCAAGTCAAGATTCTCGAGGTACAAGACTCTTACATATGACTATTGTCACTTGAAAGGGCACATTAAGAAACATTACTACAAGTTTAAGAGAGACCAGAAAAGGCAAAAGAAAGAAGGCGATAATGAAAATCGTGTTATTGTTGCTGAAAATGATCTTCTTGTTGCTTGTGGTAAAAATAATATCAATCTTGTTTGTGATGAGTCTACCTGGTTTGTGAATTCAGGTGCCACTTCTCATGTCACGCCAAAGAAGGAATTATTTTCTTCTTATACTCCGGGTAATTTTAAAAATTTACGAATGGGCAATGATAGTGAGGTTGAGATACTTGGTATTGGCACAGTCTGCTTGAAAAGTAAGAACGGTTCGAGGTTGGTTCTTAACAATGTCAAGCATGCTCCAGATGTTCGTCTGAATTTAATTTTTGTAGGAAAGCTTGATGATAATGGTTATGATCAAACCATTGGTGGTGGCCAGTGGAAGCTTCTTAAAGGTTCAATGGTTGTGGCTCGAGGTTACAAGATGTCTGACTTGTACTTATTTTAGGGCTCCATTTGTGGTGACTCAGTAAATTTGGTGGAGAATGATACTTCATCGAATTATGGCATAGAAGGTGAGTCATATGAGCGAGAAGGATTGATAACTTGGCTAAGAAGAATTTGCTTTCTGGAGTGAAACAAGCAAAGTTAAAGAGAAGTGTTCATTGCTTAGCCGAAAAACAGAAAAGAGTTTCTTTTCACAGTCATTCGCCTTCAAAAAAGCTGGATTTGCTGGAGTTGGTACATTCTGATTTGTGTGGTCCTTTTAAAGTAAGCTCTCGTGGTGGTGCACTTTACTTTGTGACTTTTATTGATGATCATTCTCGCAAACTCTGGGTATTTCCTTTGAAGTCCAAGGATCAAGTACTTGATGTGTTCAAGACTTTTCAGGCCTTGGTTGAGAGAGACAGACGGGGAAGAAACTAAAATGCATCCGCTCGGACAATGGTGGTGAATACATTGGTCCCTTTGATAATTATTGTAGACGCAGGGTATTCGGCATCGAAAACTCCTCCAAAAACTCCTCGCTTAAATGGTTTAGCGAGAGGATGAACGAACTCTAGTTGAGAGGGTTAGATGTTTGCTTTCGATGCTAAGTTGCCGATTCATTTTGGGCGAAGCACTTAACAACTGCTGCTTATGTTATCAATTTATCTCCTACTGTTGCTTTGGATGGTGATGTCCCTGACAGAGTTTGGTTTGGTAAGGATGTCTCTTATGCTCATCTGAGAGTCTTCGGGTGTAAGGCCTTTGTGCATGTTCCTAAGGATGAGAGGTCAAAGCTGGAAGTTAAAACTAGGCGAAAGTATCTTCATTGGTTATGGTCAAGACGAATTTGGCTATCGTTTCTATGATCCAGTTGAGAAGAAAGTTATTAGAAGCCATAATGTTGTGTTCTTTGAAGACCGAACAATTGAAGATTTTGACAAAGCTCGAGAAGGTTGATTTTCGAGCAATAAGAGCTTAGTTGATGTTGACCAGTTCCCCCGTGACTATTGCACTGAAGAAAATCTTCAAAATAATGAAGATCAAGTTGATAATGAAGATAGTGATCATGTTCGGAATGACCAAAGATGATGTTGTTGATGCTCAATGGAAGATGATGTGGTTGGCGGCGAACCAAGTTTTATTGATGTTCCGAAGAGTTCTCTCGGAAGAAGATCTATTAGAGAGAAAGTACCTTCATCTCGTTATTCTCCCAATGAGTTTGTACTCTTGACTGATGGGGGAGAACCTGAAAGTTTTGATCAGGCTATGGACAGTGAAAAAAAAGAAAGGTGGTTTGATGATATGCAAGATGAGATTAAATCCTTGCATGATAATCATACATTTGATCTGGTTAAGCTTTCTAGAGACGTAAAAATCTTTGAAAAACAGGTGGCTTTTAGGGTGAAACATGAAGATGGTAACCCAGTTCCACGGTACAAGGCTAGATTGGTTGTCAAGGGCTTTAATCAGAAGAAGGGAGTTGATTTTGATGAAATCGTTTCTCCATTTGTGAAGATGTCATCTATTCAAGTTGTCCTTGGCTTGGCTGCGAGTCTAGATTTAAAGCGTTGCTTGATCACCGGCATGGCGGTTTCTCCACATAGTCGGGAGGGGCAGAATTGTTAGGTCTATGGATTTTCCCTTCCTATGTGAAATTGGATTAATAAAATCCAATCCAATTAGGTTTTTGGGCTTTCCCTTCCTATGTGGAATTGGATTAATAAAACCCAATCCAATTTGGACCAGGCTAATTTTGCCCAAAATTTCCTCTATATATAGGATCAATTTAGGTCTTATTTTGAGAATACAAGAGTGAATTCATAGCAGCCATATAGAGAGAAAAACGTGAGAGAGAAAGCAAATTTTCATCCAGAAATTTTCTGCTACAGCAGTCCGCTTTAAATTGCGTTTTCGATTCGTAAAACCGTTGGATCGTGCTAAAATTTGAACTGGGGGTTTTCAACATCTGGTTCTTCGATTTCAACGGTGGAGATCGGATTTTGTGGTCTGTAGCTCCAGTTTTCGAGTACGAACAGTAGCTCATTTTGGGGGTGATTTCTCTCCTTTCTTCGCTAGTTTTGGTGTTATCTTTTATGTATTGTTGCTCCGTGCTTGGCTTTGTTGTTGTAGCCATTTGGAGAACATTGTTGTAACTCTTGTTGTTTATAGTGGAACTTTTGTGGGCCGGAGGTGCCGTGGATATTTCCTCTTCATCTTGAAGGGTTTTACTTTTGGTGTCTCACCACGTAAATTTGGTATCTCTTCCATTCGATTTATTTTTGCTTGCTTTGCTATTTTATTGTTGGTATAGCTGCTGCCTGGATTTCCGTTTGTGCTAGTGTTTATTGTCTTCTCTTGGTTCAAATAGTGTGGGAAGTTTCGACTTGGTATTTCTTCCGCTGTTACCTCGTCGTGCAATTTGGTTATTGCTTGTTTCTTCCCAACACAACTTGCAAAATCGTACCTGTTATAACAAGTACAAACTTATAAATATCTTTTATAGTATCGCTGAATATAATTTAAATCCATCCTTAAAGGACTTGCATATATCTTCTTTTACCATAAAATGTATAATGCATGTCATGCTTTCTAATATTTGGAATCAATTAACTACAACAAAAGCATCCCAAATCTTCCACATATATGTTATATTGTTATCCATTTTCTGCAATTTATGTTTAGAAACAAACTTTCCAAGAGCTCCATATTGCTGGAAACAATTGACATGGAAAGTCAAAACATAAACAAAATCAAGTTAATTTGAGATTTGTGTTTGTCCATATTTCAGTATATCCTTCAAATGGCTATCAGTTATCAGTTGTTTAAGTTTAAAATAGATAATTTAGTATAGAGAGACGTGTAGTTTCTGGCCTTCTGATTATATATCTATATAATATTATCTTTGACATTAATAACTTGCACAAATAATATAGTCTTTGATGGTGCTCTGTCAATTTTATACTGTTATTGTTAGAACATTTTTGGGTTAAATGTTATTTATTAAGACGGCAATCACTTAAGCAGGGAATATATTCGATATGTAATAGAAGTGGATGTTATTTGGATTTTTCATGGCGGCTTGAGGGTACATAACTTTAAGTTATTCTATAGTTGACTATGTCCACATTTCAACTTTAACTTATTTGAGTCACTGATAATAAGATTAGTTAGTTCATCTCTCGTTATCAATATCCTTGTCTAAGTTGACTAAGAAGTATCTAATTAATTACAAAGTTTGCTAAATTGTATCTTGAACTTAATTCTGTTTGTGCTAGACCTAAAGCACATAAATAAAAAAAATGCCTTTATCTTCAGTTAAGGTGTTTAGGCATTTGAGGTTATTGTCACATGGCAATGAAGTTTTGGGTTTGAGTCGCAGGACGAATTATCCAAACCAATATCTCTATCATGAGGTTTATCCAAAGAAAAAAGAATCTGTTTTGTGGACCTAATTAGATATATATATATAGATAAGAATTTCACATTCTGAACAGTTAAATGACATGGATAACACAATATACTCAATATGCAATATAACCACAATTTCTTTTTTTAAGTTTCAGGTAAAAACTAACGTCCACGTCAACATTTTGGGACACTAATTTCATTGTCTTATTTCAATTTATGTACAGGTTTAGCTATTTTTATGAGTGGAAAATGATATAAATTAATATATCATGTTTTCATAAAGGAATTAAGTTATTATATACACTGATAGTATAATTATTTTTTATACTAATTAATAATAAACTTTAATATGTAATAATAAGTTAGTTACTATTATCATTTTTACTAGATTGTCAATTAATGTTTATCAAGAATTTTATCGAAAATATCTAACAATAAATGACGTTATCATGTATATAGTCTTTACACCGTTAATACATACAACTTAAATTCTTTAAAAAGCTTTAAACTATAAAAAATTACTCGAAAGTAGCAACATGCAGGGAGCAAACATAAAAATCGCTAATAAGTTAAATACATTGATAGTAAAAAGTTCTAGCACTATCAAAGTAGTTTAACATATGAAACTACTAGTAAGGGGCCAGGGGTCATTTGAAGCCCTTTCAAAGAAAAAATTACACTGTATATACAAGATTAAAATTATTTTTTATGTATATATAGTAGATGTTGAACCCTTGGCTTCTTCGTGTGTTTACTTCTTTATATTTTTGAACCCCCTTACTAAAAATCCTATTTCCGCCACTGATGAAACTATATATATGTCACTTCAACTATTTTTATCCTGAACTTACAAGTTATTGTTTATTATAGAAATTTAGCTGTAATTACCTTATACCTGATTCTATAAATATTTTTTATACTATCAGCTATATTACTTAAAATATAAAACAAGATTAGCGGGGTCTGGAATCTTGAACTTGAAAGCATCCAGCTAGAATTAATCATCAAATTCCAACTCTCATGCTGTTAGAAATGTTTGCAACTTCACAGACACAGAGATAGAATCATTGCTGTTTCACCATAATTCATAAGCAAAGTACCATTTTTATAAGCAATTTATACACAAACTTAAATGAGGTATGCAACATTATCATAATCACTTTTTTCACCAGGCTACGACAATAACAATAAAATACTGAGAAATGTAATTGTTATCAGACTTTTTGCTTCTTCCGAGCCGTTTGTATATCTTTACCTAATCATGATGTTCTATTTTCGTGTGTCATAATTAATGTGGGGTTCTAATTTATTCATTTGTTTATCTAATAACCATAAGTGGATAAAGTCACGAGATTTCCAATAACAGAAAGGTTCTCTATCCTAAATATTGAAGATATATACTAATATCCCAAGTTACATAATCCTCTAAATAGTAAGAATGTCTTGTAAGAAGTACACAATTGTCCTTCATTCTCTAAAAGACGATTTGTTGGATCCATACCACCATCCATCGTGTTGGAATCTTTATTTTCATAGAGGCAAAGGACACTAACATCTTGGATCCTTTTCGATTTGTCTTTTGTCATCACTTTCCCATTTCAACAAACCAGCCTTTGGTCTCCCGATAACACATTATTAATCATAATCAGCCCACACTGTTCACTAATCGTAAAATAGAAACCCCGTGTTGGGCCAAACATTAACGCCAATAATAATGATATTACTTTATAAGTGATTTAATTGTGCAAATATTTTTTAAAAATGATAATGAACTTAACCTCAATATAACATATTTGAAAAAACATTTAATTAGATAAATTTAAGCTGAATGATCAATGAATGTCACAGTTTCTCTTGTCTTTTGGTAGTGGCATGTCGTATAGTCCGTCGAATCTAAATAAAGGCCGCGCTTTTGAATGTAAAAGTTGCCCCATTTCCAGATAATATTTCTGGTACTTCTTAACCCTTTTCAGCATTGTATTTCACATCAATGGCAACAAATTTAGGGTCTTTTAAAGAAAAATGAGACCAAGGATTAAAAAGGGGAGGGGCAAATCTCCACTAAAATTTTTTATGCCTAATCTGTAACTTTTCTTTTTCCTGTGTTGCCTTTTGCATTGGGCCAAGCATCCTTCAGAATTTCAAAAGCTCTTTAAGAAAAAAACAAGTAAAGTCTCACTCTCATTCAACATTAAAAGTGAGGCTAGCTTACATATATAATAGTATGAGAAAACGATATAAATGGTCCCTTAATTATGAGAGTATGTTCAAAATAGTTCCTTAACTATGCAATTAACAATTTTGGTCCTTTAGGTTCGCCAAAACTTAATACTTTTAGTCTTCGGAAAAATATTCATCGAACTCTGTTTGTTAGATTTGACGAGAACTATAGAGAAAAACAGAAATAGTGAGAACTCACATTTAGAGGTACACATTACTAAAGAAAAGGCCAAATACCTCGGGATAAAATCAACGGACGTCCGTCGATTGTAGGGAAAAACCAATAGACTTGATAATGTCAGTAAATAATGTCTCGAAACACAAAAATCGACAAACTCTGTCAGTTAAAACCGAGAGAGTCCATCGGCTAGGTAAAATACACTTGACTCGATTTTTTTTGAAAATGCGTATAAAAATAAATACTTCCATTGTAGTGAATTCTTTTTTAAAAATAGTTTCGGCGCATTTTGCCGGAAAATAACAGACCGATTACGTTGGTTTTCGTAAAAAAAAAATCATTGCCTTTTTGATAGTGTCCCTCGATTTTATTTGTCAGTTTTACGGGCACAACTAACCACTGTATCTTAATTGAAGTTTCTGGTGAAAATTAGTCACTAATTGTCTTTTGGGGGTATAATCCGTGGATGAACCATATGTTGTTTGCTAAAGATAGAGAGATGGAAGTTTTGTTGGGTTTTTACTGATAACTTTGACGAATGAATCTATTTGGCACCAATGGTTATAAGGGCAAGAAAATGACTTCGCACATACATACACATTTTGATTAGGCTTAATACATATGTGGCCTCTTAAAGCTTGTTCATTTTTTTCATTTAGACATTTGAACTAAAAGGTTTACCTATTAAATACTGAAACTCATACAATATTGTTGCTATTGGGTACAATGTGCTGACATGGCATAACACGTGTAATACACTCTCTTTTCTGAGAGTGGAAGTCACTAATCTTTTTTACTTTTACTTCCGTCTCCTTCAACCTCAATTTGGAAACTCAATTTGCAACGACTATCTCCACCTCCAAATATTATTTTTGCATTTTTTTCTTCTTTTATTTTTCTTCCGCAGTTATTCTCCCCATCACCATATAAAAATTGTCTCACTCCCCTTTATCAAAATTGCAATGGTTAATTAAGAAGTAGCAATGTCAAATTTAATTTGTCCCTTTATAATTTAATTAAGAAGCAGTCAGTTGAATTTTCTTTTCTGTTTTGTTTTCACAAAGTTATGTAAATATTGCCTTTTATTATTATCAATAAAACATCCCACTAATGGTTACCAAAAATGAATAAATAAGTAAGAAGCAGTCACCAACGAAGAATTGAGCTAATTAGCTTAATCAAATTTTTGGTCCCTTCGTGTTGTTGTTTCAATTGTGTCATTAAACAGAGCATCAAATAATGGAAGGAGGACGATTCACTTCTCCCTAAAACCACCGCTAGCATCACCTTCTTCTTTCTTCCGCACAAAGGATTTATTTCTTACACATAATCCACTTCCACGTCCATCGAAACACCTATTCATAAATCCTTTGAAGGTTTTATTGGGTATGCATGATTCAAATTTGTACAAGTTTGATCCCATGAATCCACAGATATCATTTTATCGAGATTTGTTGTACAAAATTCTGCTAGACATTAAGTGGAAAATAACAATGAAAGATGTATAAAAGAATCTGAAATGAAATACACTGGAGTGACGAAGTTGAATTGCTATGGGTAGTTGTTTAATAAAAAATGGGGTGGTATTACAGGGGGCAGAATATCCTCAGGTCAGAGTGGGGTGTCTTTTGAAGGAGTCCTAGGGAAGGTGTAGGAAAAGGCTTTTTTTTATTTTATTTTTTTTTATTTTTATTGATGTGTCATTTTCTAATTTGTAACATTGCCACATCAGCATCATTTGAACTTTCACGCATAAAGAATTTGGGGTTGCTGCAAAAATTGTGTTCAATAGAAACAGTATTATATGAGTTTCGTGTTTAATAGGTAAACCTTTTAGTTTAAGTGTCTAAATGAAAAAAATTGACACGTTTAAAGGGCCGCATATGTATTTTAAGCTTTTTCGTTACTTCATTTCCTCTTGAAGAACTGAAAGGATACAAGCATGTCACTAGCCTATGTACCATCAAGCACCATTTAATTTTTAGTACTTTTCTTGTCCTTTTCAATATGCAAAAGTAATTTGCTAAAGGATTTTTCTGTTTTGCTACTAAGTTTTTAAATTTGGTTTGACACTAAATGAACTGCTTAATTTACTCGTAGATAATTGATACGATTTCGGGTTTTATGTGTTGATTCAGTTTGATAAGCATGTTGGTTTTTAAAAAATTTGTTCTATTAAGGACGTTTTTCTTCCTTTTTAAGTATAGAAGTGCCTAAAACGATATTTTAAAGCTAAAGGAAAACTCTTAAAAATATAGCTCCTCCAAAAAAATACTTTCGCCAAATTTTCTTACAATTAATTTTACATGTCCAAATTAAAATCCACTTTTCCCGACTAGTTAGCTAATATTCATATTTAATTTTTAATCAATTTTGATTGATATTTTATTTTTCATGACATTACTCAATATCGATTACTGGATAAAGAAATTACTATATATCAAATGTCTAATATATTGTTGCAGTCTTTAATTGCTTTGGATCACTAGATCTAGACATTTGTGTTTTAAACTTGCAAAGAAATTGCCGAGAGCTTTTATAAGGAGAAAAAGAAAAGAGAACGAATTCTTTAACAAAAATAACAATAATAACAATATCTCAATCCTAATTTACTTGAGGATAGTTATATGAGTTTTCATCATTTACATTATTTCTTTTGAATCCGTCTTAATCAAACGTGCTAGTTATATTCCCATTATAATATATCTAAACAAATAGAAAAATCAAATATCTTATGCCGGCTTCTAGTTTAACCTTTGAATAAAGTTTAAAAGAAGGATTAAAAATCTGGCTGGTTTGATTTACAAAAGTGTTCTCTTCAAAGATTTTTTTTTTTTCATAGTTCCATTTAAACACAATTATTTTCCTCAAAATAACAAATTTCAAATGCATATTTTCCAAAAATTAAATGAAAAGCAAATTTAAATGCCATCTTAGAACCATAAGTGGAGGTGATATTCGGTTGATTAATGTCATACACAGACACAATCGTTAAAATAATCGTTAATCATTGTCGGTCATAATCTTTATTGTTATTATTGCCAGCCACAAACTGCATATCAGTCAGTTTTATTACTTTATTTAATGATTTTATTGGTCCGAAAATGAATATTATTTTATTAATTACTCCTACAATGCAACCATAGAACAGTAAATAATTTCGATTGCCTTTTGCACTTTATCAAAAGTTCAAGCATCTGTGACGTTTAAGAGAAATTTATTAATTTCCAGCTTATACTTTTCGTTTAATTTTTCTTGGTAAGGGAAGGGTCATAGAAGGACAAGGAAAAGGACTATGACAAAATTAGATCTTACATTTATAAAAAATAATTTTACCAGTGAAGTATCCCTCAACTTCCAAAAAAATATTTTAACAAAGGGAAATAAAAATAGGATTAAATCAACTTTTTTACTTCTTCAGAAATTCTAGCAAAAGACTCTAAACAACTTGCATGTTTTTTACATGCTATTTTACTTTTTTTTTTTTTTTTTTTTTTGGGGTGGGGGTTAATTTCAAGGTTTCATCACGATCATATCCGGTCCTTTTCCCTTCTTTATTTTATGCAAAAATACAAAAAGCTAAAAGTATACATTTTTATATGTGGAAGTGCCATATATTTTTGTTATTCATGTATTTTCCTTTCCGATGAAAACTCTCTCGTGGTCCTTATAAAAAATTTACACTAACAAGATTTAAAACTATTTTCAACTAATACAAATGTTATTATTTAAAGCTACATCAAATATAGTTCCGACTAATTATTTCAGGTTCTTCACATTTTAAGTTACTACTTTTTTTTTTGGAACATACATATTTTTACACATTACATGAAATGTGTATGGGCTGAATTTAAGGTTGTACTACTATAATATACGAATTTGACACATCAGCCGTCTTAGCTCAGTGGTAGAGCGCGTGGCTTTTAACCACGTGGTCGTGGGTTCGATCCCCACAGACGGCGATTGCTTGTCTTGTCTTGTTATTTTTTATTATTGGTCAAAGTCTATCATTTACCTTCAAAATTAGTATCATAACAATTAAAAACTAAGGCAAAAAAAAAAAAAAAAAAAAAAAAAAAAACATTTGAGATGTGAATTCGATTTTTCCCATTATGATTTATTCGGAACTCGTTGATTTTACCTTACAAAACTTTTCTTGCTTATGTAAGCCAATAATCATATGAGAAATATTGTTGTAATGCGTAAAAAGATTTAGCAATATCATTACCTGATAAAGCTTGTCCAATTAACTTCTTTTTTGGCTATAGTCACATTATCAATGAAAAGAAATATTGTAATGTATAACAAAGTTTTATCGAATACCATTCTTTGGGTAAAATTTGTCCGATAAAATACTTTTTTATTTAACAAGAAAATAATCAGGTAAATTGAGTGAGGGGGTAGGTAATATAGTGAAGAAATCATTTATATGGGACTTTATGATTTAAATGACAAAAATACTAATTTGACTTTATAAAATGACATTATCTGAAATTAATTCGAGGGAAAAGTCACGACCTTAGAATATGGTGGAGATAATTAAATAATTATCATTACTTTGAAGAAAATGAGGCATCTAAAGTACATATTCACTAGTTATGTTGGGATGGTGAAAGACAACAATCAGAGCCATGATTTAGTGATCTTTGACCCAAAGTTTTACTTTTATACCAGTACGACTAGTATGTATGTATACCCTACTTATATATCGTTATATCCTAATTAAATAACTTTAATTATATCCTAATTAAATAACTTTAATTAATTGTGTTTTACCATATCTTTACTATAGAAAGAGAGAAAAAATTGAAAAGGACTAACATGACATATCCCCAAAATTGAGCTCCTCTTTTGCCGAAGGTCAAACAACTGCCAGCCACCTTATTTCAGGGATTTTTGCATTGATATTCAATAATATACTAACTCAATGGCTACATCTTACATCATACATTAATGTGTCTCTACATATACTATTATCACTAAAGAGAATGAATAAAAACTATGAACTTTGTCACTAATCTATTGCTAAATAGTCGTAGTTAATTTTTTTATAAAATTTGTCGCTAACTCATTGTTAATATCACTAAATAGGATTAACTCATTATTATTAAATTATGTTCGAGCGTGAGAATTAGATTTTTTTTTCTTTTTGTAAAAAGGATTTTATCCTTTTAAATATATTTTTTAATGCGAATCTGAATTAGTCTGCCGTGATTTTTTTTTTTTTTTTAATATATACAAAATGTTCAATAGAAAAACATTAGTAAGAATAAAAACATTAAAAAGAATATCTTCCGTCCCTCCACAAACCCAAATCACTTTAAACATGATCTGAATTCTGAAACCCTCTTATTACTAGACTAGTAGACTGAAAAAAGCAATACTATATTAATTGATTTATGGTATGTTCTTAACCACGTCCCCCTCCTCCTCTACCCCTAATGTTAAACACCTAAAAGGTCTTGTACTTCTCCTCCTATAAAAACACTTCAACTCTCTACTTTCTTTCACCACCAAAAAAGGCAAAAAAGAATTGTGAGTACACATGTATATTCACATGGTGTATATTATGTACTATACAAGTGATGTTAAACTTGAAAGAGTATGGAGGGATCTGTAAAGCTCAGGAGGGATAGCGCCATAGAACATATGTGATGTTGGTTTTTCTTTTTGTTTCATTTGCTCTTTTTTTTCTTTCTGAATTTGTCTTTCCCATAAATTCATCTTTTTTTATCCTTTTTTGGTACAACAAATTCATCGATTATATTTGGCGCTATCCATCCTGAGTTCTATGGCTCCTTCTTGCTTTTTGCTATAAAACACAAATACTAACCTTCACAAAATTCACTCACAATTTGCAGGTAAGATCTTACTCTAGTTAATTCTATCGCATCATATTTGACTTATGCAAAGTCTAATTTCAATTGTAGTAGTAATACTCTTTGATGGCTTGACCTTTTTGCATAATCGATCATAAATTCTTGAATCTTCTGCATTTGGAGAAGTACATGAGCTCCTCATGCCAGGTACCACTTTTTCTTAGTCCTTTATTTATAGTTCTTGCATTAGTCTTTCTCGAATTACTAGTTTATTTCTAGTTGAAATCTTACCCATCTAGTATGTGTAATACTTCCGTTGATTGATAAAAATGCGGCCGATTCAAGAACGATCCATCCCACCATAATGGATCTTGCCTGCCATTTTTGGTTTGCGAAATCCTCTTGGTAACCACCCTTCTTCATACTCCCTGCGTCTCGAAATATTTGTCACATTTTTTATTTACACGCTCATTAAAAAAATATTTATAAGGATAACATTTTGACTATTTTACCCTCTTAATTTATTTTATCATGTTCTCTCTCTACTCAGTAAATAATTACTCCATTAATGATGAAACCTCTTAAATGTTGGTATGTGAACTCACAACGTCAACACATTGATGTAATTAAGACAAGGGTAAAATGAAAAAAAAAAACTACTTAATTTATCTTGGGTAAATAAAACGACAAATATTTTGATATAAGTATTTTTACTAAGGGCGATAAATATTTTGAGACGGAGGGAGTATTGATGAGGGGTTGGAATTACTGTCTGGATTCTCACCCATTCCTTTTTTTCTCAAAGAGGATGAGTCTTTGTAATCTTGAGATTCGTAAGTGTAGCTATATCACAAGCTCATATTTTTGTAATTTTAATCTATAATTACTTGAATGATGCTATATATCTTCGTCAAAGTGTTTTTTATCAATACTTGAACAAAAGCGAGTTTGGATGAGTATACTTAATCGTGGAGCATCCCGAGTATTAGCTTTAGGAGTCGTTTAGGAGGATTTCTATGTATTGCCATAGTTTTTCTCTGCTTAGGTAACTGTGTTAGGAATGCAAATGAATCGCTTTTGAACACCCTTTTGTGTTCTCGTACTACTCTCTCAGTCTCATTTTATGTGAAAGTGTTATTGATTAAAAAGTTAAACAAATTTTTTTTTGATTATAATTTTCTCAATTTTTTAAATATTTTGAATCATTAGCTATATATGTTGACTATTAGAACTTTTCGTGTCGTTTTTAAAACTCGAATTCATAATCAAAATTAGGTGTTTCGATCCTCGCCCTCCAAACCTTCACATAAACTGGGACAGAGGAAGTAAGATTCCTCTCGATCAACTTTGAGTGGTTATTCATTCCATGTCAATCTTTAATCTTTTTTCCTTTCATACTTTACTAAGCAATTACTTTGTTAGCTAAGAATTTAAGTTATATGCACTACTCATATAAATGTAGTTTAATATATATTTTTTCTTTTTTATCTGATCGCCTGCTATCATCGAGATTTACTTGTAATTATTTTATAATTAAATTAATTATAATTAATATTAACCCTATATAAATGCATAGCATTTAAACTCATTCAATAAGAGAGTTCCTCTTTTAGCATAAAAATATGACTTTTCGGTCTGTGTCTGGTAACTCCTTAAATGTTTATTTCCTTTTTCATGCACAGAAAAGTAAAGTTTGCTAGTTACTCCTATTACGCATAGCTGTTTATTTATTACATAGTTATTTACTATTACATGCAGTACTCTTTGAGAGTCTGTGAGAGGTTTAATTCGAAGTATATTATTGTTATGCAGAGCAATAAAAGGGTAGTAGTTGCGGCTAGGGTTTTGACATAGCTTTGAAAATTGAAGCTTTCATATTATATGCTTTTGTTTTTATTACTACTAGCTTTAGCAGCTATGGGTTTTTGACTTAAAATTTTATTGCAGGCTTTTTTAATTTGGATGTTGACTCCATAGCGTTTAAGTCACGTATTCCCTTCCTTTAATTTAATGCTTTACTCTTTTTTTTTTTAAAAAAGATAAGATAAGATCTACATATAAGAAAGATATATGCATTTAAGTGAAATACATCCGTGCAAGGGGTGTAAAGAATATTTTTTTGCTATTGAATAAATTTCATGGATTATTACAGATTACTCTCTCCGAATCAAAAAGAGTGTCTATTTAGTTTTTTTTTTTTTGTTAAAAAAGATTGTACATTTATTAAATCAAAAAAGAATTAACATTATTTTTTTAGATTTGTCTTTATTAAGTGCTAAGTGATCAAATTTAATAGCTATTTAATTAGGAGTAGTTTAATCAAATAACCTAATTTTTTTAAAAAATTAATATTTTCTTAAGGAATGTGAAAATGATTAAATACACATTCTTTTTTAACCACAGGGAGCATTATGCTATTATTTATATTATATAGTATCAGTCTTGCTATGAAAAGTCTTTAATTGACTAGTGTAAAATATTTATACGCCATTTGCAGGCCCGGATATATTCCCCAAACAATGTGAGGGAGTATTTTATTACAATTATGGCCCCACCACTTTATGCTCTTCCTTCTCTTTCTTTCTTTCTTCCACGTTTTTTTCTTCTCTCTCCTCTTTCCTCTTTTTTCTCATTTTCTATTTTTTCATCAATTTTAAAATAAATTCTTTTTAAATTCTATGATACGCAAGTCAATTTGTTTTAAAGATTTCTTCCGTTTTATTATTCAGCTTTTCAATTTTTTCTTAAAAAATCAATTAAAATCCGTACAAGTTTAAAAGAAAATAATTGACACTCAAAAAAAAAAAAATTAGTGTAAAAACTGATAGGATACTTTTAAAAGTAAAAACACCTTAAGAAATTTATTGGAATTTCTTTCTTTTTTATTTTTATTTTAGTATATATTCAATTCAAAGTTGCTACATTCTACACCCGAGAAATTTAAAGTCCTAAGTATCATCAAAGTAGACCCTGAATTTAGGGGTATGCAAAAATCGGTTTAACCGATAAACTGAATAGAAAAAACGTCATTGGTTTAGCAATCTATTTGGTTAATGATTTTTTAATTTTTATCGGACTACCAGCTCGATTTCAATTTTTATGTTATATTAACGGTTAAACCGATAACCCAATAAGGATATAGGTTCAAACACGTTGCTGGTTCAGTTTACCGATTAAACTAATTGTCTTCGAACATAATTGGTTTGGCTTCCTACATCTTTCACAGAGAAAATATCACTAAAACATACTCTTACTAAAGGTAATTTTAGTAAGATCTTATATCCTTATTGGGTCATCGGTTTAATTGTTAAACTTTACGGAGTTTAATTGATTTTTTAAGAAAAAATTGAAAAGTTGAATAATAAAATGGAAGAATATCTTTAAAAAAAATTGATCTGAATATAATAGAATTTGTTTTAAAATTGATGAAAAAACAAAAAATGAGAAAAAAAGAAAGAGGAGAGAGAAGAAAAAAACCTGGACGAAAGAAAGGAAGAGAATGAAGAGCATAAAGTGGTGGGGCCCAAATTATAATTGTAATAAAATAATCCCCCACACACCATATCATATTTATGTCTCGTCCATTGTAAAATTTTTCAATATTATGGGACATTGCTTCGTCGATTTCTTTCTTTAGATATGTATATATAGAATTATAGATAATAAGCAAAAAGAAAACATTAGGCATAAATATAAAAAAAATGACATTAATCGCTTCTCATCATACTGATCTATTCTTTTGTTCACCTCTTTAAATATTGATACTGATTACAAAAAATCCCATATGCACTACCGAGTGTTTAGAACTTATACTCTAAATATTACTTTTATTTTATCTTCCCTAATCTTTTATAAGAAAGCCATATAATAATGAAATTGTTTTTAATTATTAGAAAGATGGCTAGGAGAAATTGAAAGTTCTGAAAGGAGATGATGAGAATGATTGATTTGGAAACGCACACAAGAAAAGATTAAGTACTACAAAATATAACAGCCTTCCTTATGATCAATATCTTGCAAATTACGTAAGGGGATTGAGGGAAATGCTTGAATATTGAGTAAATATCTCAAAAGGTCACTCAACTTTGAGTAATTATGTGGCAAAATCATTAAACTTTGCTACATATTAATAAAATCACTCAACTTTGGCTTTTACTCTCATAAAATCACTCAACTATATGTGTCATCAAAGAAATTTGACCTGACAATATTAAATAAATTTTTATGCCATGTATACATGGACCCCACAAATAAAATAAAATAAAATAAATTCATATTTTAATTTTGGATATACATTTCAGTTTTTCTAATATATAATGTATAAAAATTAATACACTACTTTAGACACTTTACGTGAGAGCTAAGTTGTTAAATTTCAATTGGCTCATTGAAAACACTAATGCCAACGGATTATTTTTAACCTTAGTTCCAACGTATATTAACCAAAATTTTTTTTTTTTTTTTTTTTTTTGGAAAATAAAATAAAAATTGTTGTTGCTTACAAAAGGAAAGGGTCCAGCCGGTCCCATGTGGCCTCTTCCTTTCAGCCGGACCAATAATAACATTCATGTGTTTCTATATATTCTTTAATTATGATTAATTAATATGTATTTTTATTTTATTTATTTTTTAATTATAATAAAATTCATACATATTGATTTGGTGTAAATATCTTGTTTGAGTAAGTCTTATCTATTAAATAGATATACGTAAACAAAGTAGAAAGATAAGAAAATAGAGATGAAAAGAAAGATTGCAGAAGCTAAAAAGAAGGACAATGCAATAAATAAATAAGAAAATAATTTCAAGAAAAAGAATAAGAGCACACATAAAAATAAGGTAGAAACAACAAAGAAAATAAGTTTTAAATGAAGGGTTAGTGGGTGGATGTTGAGGTATTAAAATATGAATTTTTTAAATTTGTGGGATCCATGTCTATATAGCATAAAAAAATTAATTAATATTATCATGTCATATTTTTTTGATGACATACTTAGTTGAGTGATTTTATGAGAGTAAAGGCCAAAGTTGAATGATTTTATTAATATGTAGCAAAGTTCAATAATTTTGCTAAATAATTTTTCAAAATTGAGTGACCTTTTAAGATATTTACTCCTTGTATATTATACAATTGGATCAAAAGGTATGATCTGACTTTAAGGCACACTAGGTGTCTCTACTCTTTACTGTATGGAGACAAAGAAACCACTTCACCTGTTAACGTTATCTTCAATCTTATGATTTTACTGTGTTCAGTGCTTATGTGCTATTAAAATAAGCATCATTTTATTCATCTAAGAGTTTTATGTTAGGTATGAAATGTGCTTGAACAGAAGCTTGCACGACTTCCTAGGGCTACCTACCTAACTGGAAAAACTTAATTCTCAACCTTTGTCCTTATCACATCTTTGAATTCAAAATCAGTGATTATTAGTACTTCATTAGTCCTAATTTATGTGACAATGATTCACTAAGCACGAAATTTAAGGAAAAAAAAAGATTTTTAAAATTATGATCTAGCAAGTTAAATCAATTTATCCCTACACATCATCTCATTAATAATAAAATAGCAAGTTTAAAGTTAAATTGAGTTATTTTATTGTCACACACCAAATTTGGAGAGGCGTGACGGGCATTCGATGCCATACTAGGCCCGAGCGAACCACTCTAAATCTGTAACTCTGGAGGAGTAGCCCTCAACTTAAGCCTATAGGGCCTACCTGCACACAGACAATACCAGCAAGCTGGCAAGGCCGCAATCTGGATATATATATATATATATATAAACACTGGATATCTCATCTGAACTGGGCACACACACCCAAAACATGTATACACAACTGAGCAAGCCAACGAGGCTGCTATGATCGTCCAAGCCAACAGTATCCAAACAGACATATATTAGCCGGCAAGGCTATCACACAGACACACTATGTACAAGACTCGTCTTCAAGCCTCCCCAGGAAAGTATAATCAGCTGGCCATAGTCGGGACGGGGCCCGGCCTACCCGTACAATCGTAGTAAAAAGGAGGACTCCAAAGACACGACAACTCCGAACAAAGGGAGCTCGCAATCAACGATATCGGTTCCGCCTGTTGGAGAGGTCATCAATCGGTCTATCTCATGTACTGCACAGGCATGAATGCGGGCTCCGAAAAAGGGACGCTAGTACGAAATAATGTGCAGTATGTAAGGCAATAGATAGCGAAGGCGGGCGAAAACAATACGACGGAGATCAAAGAATGCCACAGGTATCTCTGATTCATCGATATGAAATGCGATACAATAATATCATATATCTCGGCACCGACCAAGTGGCCAGCAACTGTAAAATCTCACTGACCCGTCGGCCAGGCAAAATAAAATGTCTCACTGACCAAGTGGTCAGGCTAAATAAAATGTCTCACTGACCAAGTGGCCAGGCTAAAGAAAATATATGTATATAGCATGCTGTATATCATGTGTAAACTGAAATATATGATGATGTCAACATGTCTTTCTTCTTCTACCAACAATGAACTAAGAAGTGGATAGGAATCTCTCTGAAGATACAATACCACATCTAGAAACGTTACACCTCTATGACAACTCTTAAACAATAGTTTTCTTTCTTTTAGATTCGATAAGCACCTACTGTCTATCGATCATGCCAAGAAAAAGAAGGGATAGCCATTACATACCTTGTCACGTACTTAACCACTCAACGTTTATCCTTCCGAGCTTGCAAATCTACATTCTAGACGATTCATACCAAGGTTAAGTCGTTGAAACGCTTATACGGTCAAACTAAACTATTAAGTGAGCTAACGAAATTTGGGCAGGATTTCCTCCATATTTCTTACTTCCACCAATCTTCAAACATCACTAACAATATCAATAATATCATAGCCAAGAGGTTATATGCAAACTAGACTCAAATCCATCCCAAATCTTCCTTTCAAATTCCATCCATAGCCATCAACTACAACCCAACACCTTATAACCTTCCTTTCTTAACTATTTTCACATTTAAGACTTGCTAAGCCTTCATACCAACCTCAAATAAGAAATAAAGTGAGAATCATACCTTTTGACTTGAAGAACTTCACTTTACACAATTTATTCCAAAGCTTATCCACCACAATTCAACTAGAAGCAAGAACACACCTTTTCCATGAACTAGTTTAGGGTTTCAAGGTTTGATCTTCTCTTGATATGCTTTGGGATGTTTATGGATGTTTGAGAGAGATTAGGAGGTTACTAAGGATTTATTTTGATGAATAATTGATACCCAAGTCGTGGAAAAACCTACTTATAGGCTAGACGAAAAAGTCCACCGACTTTAAAGTTTGTGGAAATTTCGGGCAAAGTACGGCTAAAAAGTGCTGGCCGTACTTTCAGCCCGTACTTGGGATGGTCAAAATCCAACTTTCTAGAAAAGTTGGGTAAAGTACGTCCAAAAAGTACGGGCCGTACTTCAAAGTACGTCCCGTTCTTTCAGCCCGTACCTTATCCCGTACTTCTCAGAATTGCGATCTGTCATTTGCAATGGAAAGAAGACTCGCTGGACTTAAATTTACATAGGTTATGTATTCCATAACTCGACATATTCTAGGAGATATGACTCTCTCAAGTTAGATAAAAAAATTCTATCCAAAATTCTGCCAAGTTTTTCCAAAGTTCCGACAAACTTAATTTCTTCGATGCGCTTTATCCGGAAACCTTTAAACAATTGCTTAACACTTGTTAGAAGTCTTCTTTAACCTTATAAGGATTCTATAAACTCTCCGGGCTTACGTTAGTTTACTTACAACGCAAACAACACAAAATTTTTTGAGGTGTAACATTTATACACCAGCATGACACACGAGCAAGGTGAATTGAGTCGTTACCTAGGGGTGTACATGGATCGGGTTGGTTCGGGTTTTTCAGATACCAAACCAAATCAATTATGTTGGGTCTTTAAATCTATAAAACAAACCAAAACAATAAAAGTCAGGTTTTTCGACCTCGAGTTTTCTTGAGGTTTTTTAGCGTTTTTCGGGTTTTTTTTCCCGGAAAACTCTTCATACAAAACATATAGGATTTACTTCAAATATTTCTTTAGTCCTAGTAAGACACAACTATATAATTAAGGTATTTCTTAAGAAAATAACACAAAATGTGAGATGAGTGATGATATTGTAATAAAATATTCAACAACAAAAAAAGTCGCATAAAATAAATATTGCTTTTTTTTTTTTTTGGCAAGTAACAAACTTTTCATTAATCACCTTTGGATCATTACAAAACCAGGGGAATCATACCGTTTTAACCCCTCTCGTGAACACCGGTGACATCGGTTCCTTTAACTTTTTACAATCTATATTCTATCATCTACTACAAACTACACAAAAATCAAATAACCTCCTATTACCTCGAACTCTAATACATAAGTTGGTTTTCAATCCATGAAGTAGCTGCTCAATGCTCCTACCTTTATTTTGAAACACCCTTGCATTTCTTTCCGTCCATATGGTATAAACCACATTGCAAGTCCGACCTTCGGTAGGCATTCTCTGCCCGCTTTTCCCTTGGACTGTTTTGCCATCCATTCCATTCCTCCTTCCATGTAGTCACGGCTCTATGCCGTTTCATCCCGCCCACTAGAATACTTTGCCATACTCCTCTGTGTGTTGCACCCAAAAAATAAGTGCTCAGCAGTCTCAGGCACCACCTGGCAAAAAACACATTTCTCATCCATTGTCAATCCCCATTGAATTAATCTATCTTTTGTTCTAAGCTTACCATGCAAAGCTACCCAGAGGATAAACACATGTTTAGGTTCAGCCACATTATGACACGTCAAGTACTTCCAAGTCACTTGACACACAGTCCCTCTCAGGTTCCTGTAGGCTTTTGTGATCTGAAACTTGCCCTTCTGCACTACTTGGTTTCTAATATCTTGTTGGGACCAATATTTCCTCACGTTAAAGATTTTCCTCACTATCCATGAGGCTTGTTTAGGGCTCTCCATATTTTCTAGCAGTTGTTTTTTTATGTAATAAGTGTGGATCCAGGCAATCCACAGCTTTTGCTTGCTCTGGCTTAATGCCCATAGTAGTTTACAGAGCAGCTTGGTTCCATATTTTTTCAAGCTGTATAACATTCATACCCCCGCATCTTTAGGTAAACAAACCCATTCCCGTACATGAGTGCCGCTTTTGGTGATAACAGCTTCCCCACACCATAAGTAGCTTCTGCATGTTGCTTCAATCAACTTAATCACTTCTTAAGGGAGTAGGAAAAGCTGGGACCAGTATGCTTGAACCCCAAAAAGGATAGCTCTGATAAGTTGCAGTCTTCCTGCATAAGACGGTCCCCTAGCCATCCAATTAGTGATCCTAGTTGTTATTTTCTCAACCAAAGGCTTGCACTGTTGGATTGTAAGTCTCTTAGTAGAAAGAGGCACACTGTAACACCTCGTGCACTCGGGCTAAGATTTGACTCGTAAGACGGGGGTATAATGAACCCAATTTGAGTAGTGTATAAATGGAGTTTGAAACCCAATCAAGACATGAGAAGAGTCCTTGAGCAAAAGAAAGTCGAAAGCTACCCTACGAAGCGTGTTTTCAAGTAAGTTTGCACCATATCTGAATTAAAATAAGTATACGGAAAAATCTGTAAGGAATTTGGGAAAATTTTCTTCTTAAAAGTTGTAGATCTTTGAAATACCTTTCCAACGGTATATTACGAAGGTCAAAGAAACATCTTTACAAAAAGTTATGCCCGTTTTACTAAAATAGTATCTTGTCGATTTACGGTGGAATCTACGGGCCGTAAAAATTATACGGGCCGTAGATTTGGGCCATAAAACTGGTCCAGAAAGCCCATATCACTGTAATGATTTACGGTGGGATCTAAGGTCCGTAAAACTTTTACGAGACGTAAAATAGGGCGTAAAATGGGTCAGAAACTGACAATTATAAAACTTCGTTTAAGGCTTTTTCACTTCATTCTTCACACCCCACCCTAGAACGACCTTGTTCTCTCCCATCATCAAGAACACCAGGTAAGCCTACTCTAATCATTTCAAGTCAATTCTAATATATATTCTTATAATCCAAATAAGAAATCATCATTCCTTACCTAGGGTTTTCAAGAAAACCCATCTCAAGGTTCAAGAATTCAAGTCTTTAATTCAAGTTTTGGAGCATTACCAGGTATGTAGAGTTACTATCTATGTGTGGGAACATCATTGTTCTTCCCCACACCTTATAATCCATAAATTATGATTCTCTACTAAAACTAGAGTTTCTGTACCATGCTTATGATAACCCTAGGTCCATATCCATGATTATATTATGTATGAATTATTATAATTCCATCATTGAGTTCTTAATATTTCTTTATGATTATTGAGAATCGTCAATCCGTAAACCATAAAAACCCATATCTTGTATTCCATGGGTTCTTCGTACATGTTTTTAAATAAAAATGCTTATTTCATGAATATCCTTATGTCTACAAGTTTTCATGTAATTGTATTATATAACTATCTTCGTACCATAACTCAAGATATATATATACCATGCTAAATACAAGTTATTTCATGAAACCATGTTTACAAGTTATTTCATGAAACCATGTTTACAAGTTATTTCGTGAAATCATGATTACAAGTCAAGTACAAGTTAATTCACGAAAATCATGGGCTTCTTAGCCAATTATATCATGTTCATGTTTTTGGGAGTTGCACGAATGCAGAGAAGGCTCGATAGCTTTGAAACTACGTAACCACCGTGGGACAAGGATCGCTCCGCCCAGTTAGGACGATTTTCTTAATTTGACACTGAATGGATCCATCAAGCACGTTACCACCTTATACCCTGACAAGGTATGGGGGCTCTGCTGGTCCGGCGAGGTACCAGACTCCACGTACCCACGTGGTGATATTATATTGTCGGTTATGAAATGCTCTCCCCTACCATGTTTTACTCGTACTTTATATTATATATGTATTCATGTTCATGCTTATAACCGGGTTTCGGTTCACGTTCGGTTCTTATCTTTATTACTTTGTCCCATGTTATCTCGTTCCGGTTGCTTTACATACCGGTACATTCAATGTGCGCCGACGTCCCCTTTCTATTTCTAGGGGCTGCATTTCACGATGCGAGTGCGATTAGCTGAATGACTTTGCTTTCAGTAGGACAACATTCGTATCGATATTGGTGAGCCACATCTCATTTGGGGTTTGGTCAACTTTTTGTTTTATGGTTAGTTATGCGTCTAAGGTATCTTTGGGGGCCTCGTCCCGGTAAGTATGTTTTTCGGTCGGACTCGTGATAGAGGTTTCATAGACTAGACAAGTCGATTATGTTATGTTAGACTTTCGGAGTCGTATAGCCATTTTGGCTCATTCATGTCACGACCCAAATCATGGATCATGCGGGCACCCACACTAACCTTCCCTGGTGGGCGAACCCTTCAGATAACTACCTTAATTTGATACAACATGCGGAATAAATGCTATTATTATAAGAAATTCCCAAAATCTGGTCTAGACTCATACAGAGCTTCTAAGAAGTTTACAATTTGAATAGATAACGAGACTCAAGCGGATACGACTTACGTTGAAGGATAGAGAACAACAGAAATCTAAGGAGAGACTGCGGGTTGCAATATCTCAAATAGCTCACCCAAACGCCTTTGACGAATGCCTCGAAACGGTCGTGAGACTCCGAACATCGCACCGAAAATAACTCTACACTCCGGAAGGAGTGTGAAAAAGAGTATGAGCACAACACAAGGCTCGTAGGTATCATAGGCCGACAATGGTTAGTTCACGCATATAAACAAGAAGCAACTAACAAGTAGCGGATAAGTAATCAAACACGATTACACACATCTAGCACAGAAAAAGTCTTCATTAACGATAGTCGCGAGGGATCTTAATATCTCGGATTATAAGCCTGGGGAGAATTACATAAACCTCGATTCCATCACGGCCTTTAAAATAAATACTCACAAACAACAACTCGGTAATTCACAAATCAAGAATCAATCGGAGAATGTGCCGTACAGTGACATGAATGACCATTCAAACGGAGTGCTATGCAATGCAATGTCGTGCTATGTAAATGTTATGCAATGCGGTAGTCCACCTCTCACACTCCACTCCCGTACACACATGCTATGGCAATGCCTCGTGGTCCGTGACCCATGGGGGACCCGCGAAGTCCATGTACCACTTCGCTCCGAATATAACCTCGGATCACGAGCACACTCACGATCCCGCAAAGACCTCGGGCATCGGACACTCCATCGTTCCCGCAAGAAACCTCGGGCAACAAACACTCACGCGATCTCCGTGAAACCTCGGAGTCTCTCTCCGTCACTCTCGATCTCGGCGAAAACCTCGGAGTCTGCCGCACTCTCGATCTCCCGGCGAAACCTCGGAGTCTCTCGATCACTCTCCTCACCATTATAACAACATAAGAGTAATATGAAAGCATGTCGTGCATGATATCGATCTCAATTATATCACCAATATGCAATAAACAAGTACAAGTCATATTATTGCCCACGGCTCAATCATCAATATTACCCTTCCCTTTCATAAGGGTGAAAGGTGAGGGAGCTAGTATGTGATAAAGATACAACTAGGTGATAATTACATCACATAGCACATAGAATATGGGATGCATGCCTCGCGTGGAATCAACCTCAATAATCACCGCAATCATAGGTTCCATAGATTCATACTGTGGATTGCAATTCAATATTTAATTCTCGGTAATAACCTTCCTCTTCCATATGACAGAAGTGGGATAACAAGAGAGAGAGAGAGAATTATATCAAATACATGAAATCACAATACAATGACGGCTCGCACATAACAATATCGTAATAATGGCGACGAGCCCGCGCCATGATATCACAATAATGGCGACAAGCCCACATAACGATTTGGTAATACCAACCTAGATGGAATTTACCTCCACACGCATGCCCGAAGGCCTATCATGCTTTCCGTCAATCACTACTATTTACATACGTTTCGCTAACCTGGTCTAGACATAAAGTAAACCGTAACCTACCTCAATGCGAACGGGTGTCACGAACCTTTCACGCCAAAGCTTTTTCCTACGAAGTGCTTCCGAACGGACAAGGTCTTTAGTGCTTAATCGTCACACAATATGGGTACTGCCGCCAATAATACTTCAACCTATATTAAGACGCCAACAACTATGGTTAAGCTACGGGGGAGATTCAAACGTATTCTAACGTTAGTAACTCCTTTCTAGATGTTTAGCGACGTTTTCTCTCGTATCTAAACCAACCACATACTACCAATACAACATCAATAATTATGTGTTCAATACCAATCCGGACAGCCCACACAATATTCTAAACAGCCCACATTCATAACATGCAATAACGATTCACATACGGCTTCGACATTCTCAAGTTACTTTTATTAGTTTGTAGCCTTAACGTTTGCATGTAACAACTTATAACAGCCATCCAACATACAATATGATGTATACTCTTAACTTATAATTATTCTTTCCAACTTAATGAAAACACAAGTCCAAAACAGTCCACTACCACAACATGTCCAAAAACCAGTCTCTAACGAAACAACATAACGATGTTCGAATTCTTAAACGTTTACGAACATACTAAGCCAACCACATGCGATTTTTATACATCATTTCATGTCTTCTTTTCATATAATTTCAGTAAGTTATGACCAGCTATCCACACGACAAGTACAACATCAATTCATACGCAACTACGCTATATCGTCATTTTTATAATCCTTATAACAACTCACAAATGACTTTAGTTTCAACTCCAACCATTAAACACCTTCATTTCCATCATAAAATTCATGATAATAACAATCAAAATATCAAGTAAAAACAGTTCACTAACTTCTTCACAAAACAGTCCACACACGGCTACACCATGCTTCAACATCGCTCACATAAAATCATAGATTCAACCATTTTCATACTAACATAACTTCACCTTTAACCTTCCAATTCTTTTCATTCTTTTTACCATGAGATCTATGATAGTAACAACCATATTTATTAAAGAAAATCAGTCCATTAATTCCACCAAAACGAGTCCACTACGGCCAACTAACATTCCAACACCAACTTTAATGATTTTATGCGCGATTCATGTTGATCAAGTTACAACCATACTTCAACATCAACACATATAACCCCATAAATACCATCATGTTCCAACATCAACACACCTTATTTCATGCATACAACTTATATTCACACATCTAAATCACCCTTAATACATGAAAAGAAAGTTAGATCTTACCTTGACAACTTGACTTCTGCTTGGCTAGAGTTGGTGACTTGAGATGGAAATGGTTCTTGTTGCTCCAAAGACTATCTTCACGTTTTAGGGACCTTCTAAAGGGTTGAAACACCTTGGAAAATAATTTTTGGATCAAGACTCAAAGAGCTCAAAAATCGGCCCATGCAATTATGCACCTCTTTCCTCTCTAGGTTTCTTTCTTTGTGTTGTGTAGTTGAAATGAATTGTGATGGCTGATGTCTTAGTCATTATTTGGTTCAACTTTGATGCCTACAAGTTGGTCACATGCTCCACTTATGGCATGAGTCACTCCATTAACTTTACACTTAAATTTTCATTATTTGTTTCTACAACTTTCGGCCAAGTGTGGCCTAGCCTCACCTTGTTTCTCCTTTCTTCTTTCTTTTTCAATTGTTTACAAGACAATTGTATGTGTGGTGAATGATTCATACACCACCCTTTGTCTATTGTAATCATGCCAAGATGGATGAGCAATATTTAATGTGAAATGATCCCTCCACCATGTTATGTCCTCCTAAAACAATGTATACTTTCATAAAGTAGTAGATGCTTAAATATTCAAATGCATGCCTCACATGGATGCCTTATTTTCAGTCAACTTGGCTGAATTCCACACTCATTTCTTTCAATTTGGTTGTCCACAATATAATGTAAGTGTAGTGAGATGAATTAACATTTAATTGCCCATTTGTATGTCTTCCATTAGCCTTATTTTAGATGACTTTGAGTCATCCTTTTTACCTTGGATGTTGATGCTCTTGTTGGCTCATTATTGTCACCAATTTCACCAACACCACAATTAAGTAATTCCTAATCTCCAATAACATTCTTGTACTAAGTAAAATTTATGTAACCGATTAGTTCTAGTTTAGAAATTAAAATCCGAAGTTTCTATCTCACGTTGGATTCTTTCGCGAATAACTCGACGTATAAAATACGGGGTCTAACATTCTCCCTCCTTTAGAACATTCGTCCTCGAATGTCAAATGAGGACTAAAACTCATCAATTAAATAAACTCCGAATCACCCGTTATCGCAGACTATAGACAGCAAGATTAGACCACGAAAAGGGTGTTTTAGGAATATTAGGCCTAAAAGTGCCAAACGACCAAATGGGTCGTTACAATTCATGTTATTTCCGTACTCATGTTTAAATAAGTATTTTATTTAGTATTATGACTTACTATGTTTTATAAAGGCTCATCATGCATTCACGTTATATTCAGCTCATGTTACTGCGTCATGATGATTCAGCAAGCCATATGGTTCGCTCGGTCACATGCAGTAAGGCACTGAGTGCCGTGTTTCGCCCAGGCCATGGTTCGGGGCGTGACAAAACTTGGTATCAAAGCCTAGGTTCAAGTGTCTTAGGGAGTCTATGAAAATCGTGTCCAGTGGGATCACTTTTATATGTGTGTGCGCGCCCCGCGCATATAAACAACACCACGAAGACATCTAAGATTGTCTCGCTTATTTCAACTCTAGATCGTGCGTGGAGCTATGTTCTTTCGGAAATCACTCGAGACTCGTGTGTTGTTCCCCCGTTCTACCCTAAATACGCCTAATCTCGGTGGATGAGAAGATGTGGAAACTAATCATTATCGATGTGTTGCTTTCAGATAGAGTTATCAGGAGTTATTCTGACTCGTGCGCATTGCATTCTTTCAGAAAATATCTACTAAGAGAAGACAACTTCGGGCCCGAGAGCTATTATTGATGCGACCCAGAGACGAACTCTCAGACTCCGAGAGTTCTAACTTTCGATTCTCCCGCATCCAGGTCATCAAGAGCACCTTCAAGTACCACTAATGTTGACTCGGACTAATGTGAGGAAGAGGGGTTTTCATAGTCCTATTCTTTAGTGTAATAAGAGACATCGAAGGGGTGTGCCGCTATGGCACTCATGATGTTTTGGGTGTGGCAGAGGTCACCCTCTCTGAAAGATTGCCCACAAGTGAAAACGAGGATAACAAAGTTTTTAACGTTTATTTTAGTAGGTGTGGAAAAAGACATGCGAGTGTGTGTAGGATGGGTTCGGATGTGTGTGTATAATTGTGGTCTCCAAGGCCACATGCAACGAGAATGCCCTCGATCCAAGTACAACGGTAACACTAAGGATGGTGGTGCAATTCGTTCACCCGAGACCGAGGCATAGCCAATTCAACAACAACGTTCACGACCCGCAGTACTCGGAGCACCAGCGCGCGTGGGGATGAAGCATTAGGATTAAGTGGGGATCAAGCACGTTATCATGATATGGTAGATCGCCGGAACCGTTGTGCCACCACATGTGTCATGGGTATGCCCCGATAATTTTCCCTCATAATCACATATGAGATATTATGCCCTAGATCTACTATGTCTTATGTGGTTATTGTGCGGTTGATAGTTCGGATTTAAGACCTACCGAGGTAACATATTAGGAAGTTAAGCAGCAGGCATAAATTGTCCACGAAGTTTTAAGCATGAAATAGCCTAAGAGCCAACCACGCTATTGTGATTACTAGAAAGTCTCGACTTTTTCAAGGATATATATATATATATATATATATATATATATATATTTATTTATTTGGCCATATGAACTATGTATATGACTAAGAAGGGTAAAGTCTTTGTATATCTCATTTTTAACCTAAGTCAAAATAGTTTACAACGTCCCGATAATTCCGGAGTTATTTAAAGTTAAGGTAGTCGCCACTAATTATTTCGGTGAATTAGGACACCTAAGTTTATTAAAGTAGTTATCTAAAGTTAACTACTGTTTGGTGCGACACTTAAGATTCTAGGTAAGGGTTCAATTAGTCTAAAGGGAAGGTATTAGGCATCCTTTAAGACCCATTAACAATGGTTAACCGACCGGACTTATGATTAATTAGGCTTAAAATATAATATTTTAAATATTTAAGAAAATATCTTTAAAGTATTGCTAAAGTTATAGATAGAAGTAGAATGTTATTTAAAGTAAAACTTGTAGAAAGTAATGATTGCATAAAAAGAGTTTAGTTATAAATAAACTAAAAGTAGCGAAACGTGTAATGTTTATATGTATTTGGAAAGAAAATGAGTTATGTCGACTCACAAATTAAAAAGGTTAATGTAAGATTAACATTAAATAAATTTTAAAGATTTCATAGAAAGATTATTAATTTAATGTATATTGTGCGAAAGTTGTATTAAACAAATATGTATTTCAAGTGTTGGAAAGGAATTAAAGTAAAAGAGTTATCCGTTAATTTAGTTTGCTTTTTATTTCTCAAAATGAACTAACGTTAGTGTAAAGTTTATAACGTTTTGAAAAAAATGTATTTATATGAATGGTTTTGAGGTCGGACTTAGTAATTTTTTTATTAAACTAGATTGGTTCAATCGTACATTTAAAAGTTAGTCCCCTGCTAATCTTAAACCATTCTATCATGTATCAAGAATATCAAACACGCATCCAAAGAAATCATTCAAAACACACAGTCAAACAAAATAATAAGCGGAGTAAAGAGTTGAAAATTTAAAAAAAAGAGAAAAGGGGATCGCCATAGGCCAGCCTCAAGCGAATTTCATTGTTTTCTTGCTGTGGATGAAATTGAGGAATAAAGAGCGTGTTGACTCCATGCACGGGTAACGTATTAATGCTGAGTCTCAATTTGAAACCCGTTTTGAGTGAGTCCCAAATTAAGACTCCGTTTGCTCCAATGTGTACATGTAAAAGGAAAATATAATAAGGATTAGAGTCGTACGTAACTGTTAATAAAACAAAAAAACATATGTGATGTTAAACTTCCAAACACACATATTGATAGTAGACATAAAGAAAATCGCAGCAAATTTTAGCCCAGACCACAACAATGTTTGGCTTCAAATGCGGTAGATAATATTCCCGAATATGCAGCGACTGTTTGGTCAAAAATACAACATGAAATCTGCCTGAATACAGCAGTCACTTGGTCCCAATCTGCCTAAAGTGCAGTTGCCATAGCAGTGAATAATCAACAATGCAACCATGAATGACAAAATTACGTTAGAATTTAAACAATTTGAACCATCAACTAATTATAGCGAGAAAACGGGTTTTCAAATACGGTCGCAGGTGGTACAACTCAACGCAAAGACACGTTACGGATAAATTCTGATTTAAACATACGAATTAGATCGGTTTAAACACAAACATCTTATCAAAACCACCGGTAGACATACGCCCCGGAAATTTCGGACTGGCAGTTGTTAGCAGGAGGGAAAAGTTCGAGAAAGAACTCGAATTATTCCATGACCAAGAATAGTAGATTAAACGAGTGTTCACACGGATCCAAAGGGGTAATCATATAGTACGCATATCATGTTTTAGCAAATAAGGAACCTCGAGCACTTTGCCAACTTTAGCAGTCATTTATACATGTCTAAAGATACCGAGATTAACTAATGCTTTTAATCTTTCTAATAATAAAAAAAACATAATCTATGACTCGTATTCACTTGCCGAGCGGTAATCACATAACAAGTGGGCCGGAATGCAACTAATCTAGTCTAAACTATACATGGTTTAAC